>NC_056750.1:509383555-509521213 GCF_019279795.1 Protopterus annectens
GATGGGAGATAAAAAAGTTCACCCCAGAGATCACGTCAGTCGCCCTGCTAGACAGGGGTCCAGGGAAATAAATATTGTGGGAAGAAACAAGGGAATTGTTATGGCTAGGCTTGTATAGGCCCTAGGGTGGATAGCCTAGTACCAACCTATGAACCTGTGAACCTAAGAGCTATCACCCAAACCACCACAGCCAGTGCACATAAAGGGTACAACACTAACCCTTGCTTTTTCATGTACTTTATCTGGTGTTGTCTGTAATAACCTGAAGTCATCCTGGGGACCTCAGAAGGAGATTAAAAGAGTGAGTAGCCCGTGTGTGGAGGTCTTGAGTATAAGTGTATGGATCCCTGATATCTCCACAAACTTTGCACCTTTACCCCCATTGAAACTGTACCTCAAGTAAAATCTGAGGCATTGACTTGGAGGTTGAAGAGGGGAGAGAGGAAACTTGCCTTTGTTTCTATATGTTGTCTCTGCCACTACAGAACAAAGCTCTAGACTGGAATCTGAAATTCTAGGAGATGGAATCCCTTTTTTTAAATAAAAGAATCTCTTTTTCAAGTGTAACCTGGCAAAACAAATCATGAGAATCACAGATGCCATGAACCTCAAAACACAAATACTTTCAGGCTCGAGGGCTACCAAGATGGCTACACTCTGATTAACAGCTTGATTTCAGATCTCCCGGTGTGGAAAAAAAAACAAATGCCAGTAACTCTACCAGTTTCACTAAATTCAGTTACTGGCTAGTAAGTACACTGCCTGGATACCAGCAAAGATAAAACTTACAGACTGAAAGAAAATCAGCTGGAAGAGGTGAAGAGAAAACACTGACTGGGAAGAATCCTACAGCTGTTCAGCAAAAATCAGTTCAAGCTCCAGCTTTGGTACAAGACATGACTTACACTTATCTATAGGAATAAAAATCAACTTTGCTCAGAGATAACTAAAATAAACTAAACAGAGTATATCAACTCAAATAATTCAGATGAACTGATGCAACTTCAAAAACCAGAGGTTAAAATGAAGAGAAGGTTGACTTAATGGGAGACTGCTCAAGACAACCTGTTTCAAAAATGGTAGTGTTAGAGGACAGAGCATGCAAATAAAAACCTGAGATTTTCTGTTGTACCAGAAACATTGGAAGGAATAGACAGTATTCATTTTATGGCAGCACTGGTATTCTACAGCAGAACTTGTTAACTGAAAGGGAATGTTGTGTATCTGGCCATGAGAAAGCAGCTAAGACCTGTGTTAGTGAAGATGCAATCACACCAGCAGAAAGAGTTGATCCTAATAAGTGTGGTATAATGGCAAAGTATTAAAACTGGAGACAGCAGTGTGTTTGTGGAAAATGATTATTCATTGTACACCAGTTAGAAGAGAATCAAAATTACCCCAGCAATCAGGGAATGTCGAGAAGCAGGTGTGAGATTCAGGCTGCTCTAACCAGCTGTCTTCAGAATATTTTTCCTGAAAGATCAAAGTCATTTTTTTGGATACAGAATAGGCCAAGGAGGAAATACAAAAGTTTGCCCAACAAAAAGTGGGTCATCAAACAAGAGAGGACTCTGCTTTCCACTCCTCTGATAAAATTCAGAGAGATACTTTGCCAGTGAAAACTTTTCAATTGTTCCAAAGGAAAATGCTTGAAACAAACACACACACACGAGAGAGAAGATGACTAGAATAATCAGGAGTACCTTGGACTTGGAAATGGAGTCTGGGGCTGCAAAATGGAGATTAACTAAAAGATCACCAACTCAAATTAGTGAATAAATGTGAGATTATAAAGCAATCATATTTGTGAAAAACAGCTTTGCAAGAAAAGTGGAAAGACTGACGTTTTGTTAACTTTGTTAAACTTATGGCAGACTGAAAAGTATACACCCCACTTCATGACATCAATGTTTAGAAACTAAAGGGAAATGAAAAGAAAAAAAAGTAAATAAGTAAAACCATTTTTGTTCTTAACAGTATTTTATAAAACAAGTATCGATATAAACTGCATGTTGTATAGTAAAATATTTTCAGTTACTGTTGTATGTGATAATGATACTAAAGTAAACAAATGCCTTTTTTCTTTAGTTTTAAGAGTCAATAGGTTTTCCCTTACTTTTGCATAGTTATGTACCAGGATAAAGGCCCTTGGCTTAACCTAATTACAGCTTTTTTGTGCAAGAAAGCAAATAAGGACACTGAATGGAATGAAACATTTTCCTTTAGCAAATAAATGATTAGTTTGAGTTGAAAGGTTTGCAGCTGACAGCAACCGTACATTTTATTCTTATGTTCCCACTTCTGGAAGAAAATACAATTTGATCACAAAGGACTCGGTACTAGTGAAAGACCAAACAATCTTCCTTACAAACTAAGAAATGCAGTGACATCCTGTAAACAAAAGTGACAAGGAAAAGTACTCTCTAAACAATTTCAGTGCAGACAAACTAACAGACTGAATGGGAGGACAGGCTAATTTTTCAATCAGAAAGCTAAAGACCAATTCAAGGGAGAACTTCAAGATCAAAACCCATTAAAACCCAATAGATTACTGCAGCAGTATTGCTTACTAACTGAAGAATCCTGCCAAAAATACACATTTGGCCAGAGTACAAAAGCTTGAGCTCCTTCCTCTCAAACCACACATCTGACCTATAAAAGACAGACTGTGTGCTGGTATATAAAGGGTGTAGAGGTTCATAGCTCTATTGGATGCTATAAGTTTGAGGGGAATAAAGGACTCTGGGTACATAGGGAGAAATAAGGGAAAAGGAAAAATAGCTTTACATCAGCTAAGTACTAAAATAAATGAAGATTTAATTCCCCATTATTACGAGGCTTAGGAAAAATGTACAATGAATGGACTTGTTTAAAGACATTTCATTTACCACCTTAGGCATAAAAGGAGGAATGGTAAAACGCAACTTTCAGCAGATATCAATGCCACAAGACTTATTTTCCAAACACAGAACTTTAGATGATGATAATTCTGGTTCAAAAGGAATAGTTCAGGTCCCACAAAAGGGGAATGGATTTTCTTAGTGGCCCAATATGATAGAGATCTTTCAGGAACTGTATGACCTCAGTGAAGAAAGAGGAGTATCCAAAGGCAAACAGGCAGAAACAACTGAAAAATAAAATGCCAGACATGAATTAAAACAATTATTTGAGGATAATGGGAATACCCAGTTAAGGCTACTGCCCCTCTTTTGATACCAGACAGAAATATTTTCCATTTGGAAATAAAAGATTTGATACCAGCAGGTTTGTCTTGCCTCCTGTAGTACCTAGAGCACAACCTCATAAGACAGGTGCCTGAAAAGAATTATAAGGCTGTCATCCAAGCAATCAAAATGACAGTTTGCAGGTTTGAATAAATAAGACATTTTGCTTTAAGTCCACCCAGTGTGGTAACTGTGGTGAATGTGCTTGGCAGGGTGAAAAGGGAGAACCAATATGTTGTCTGGGCATTAAGGGATTCATCAGCACATCTGGGTTGTCTCCGATCTTCAGAAAGACATTTGGAATGAGGGAAGGCATAAAGAAATTTCCCTTTCCTTGATCCTGATGAGCATTTTCCATGTTTCCTTGCATTGGAATCTAAAAGCAGAACACTCTGAGCTATCTGTTCAGAATGAAGACAAAAAAGATTTGTGGAGCCCCTCACTGAATCAATCTGTAGGAAGACCTCTTAGGTTCACAGATGTTCACTAGGCTAACGACCAAAAGGCCTTTTTAAGTCTAGCCTTGCAACCCAAATCTTGGAAAAAATTCTTCTACCCCTGATAAATGTAAGCAGTGGCCTGGGAGATGAACATTTACAGGCTGCCAGTCTCCATTAGAGAGACAGGTGCTAAACCAGGGATTAATTTTCTGTTCCCCACCCAACTGTCCAAGGTATACTTGAATTTGGTTAGGGAGGAACTCTGCTTTGCATGGATGGGGAGCCAGTTCCAGAGAAGGAGTAGTCTCTGGGATACATACATGCCGCTCCAGCAGGTCCTATTTATATTACAGGCAAGGAATAAGTTTTGCAGATATGCAGGAGGTCCATCAGAGCAGGTACTGACAATGCCTTGTATGTCAGGCATAGATCTGCCCTCAACAACTTGTAGGAGACAGAACACAGGGATAAGGCCGTGAGAGGCAGTATGCATGGGACATGTTACACCCTGTATTCCTTTAGTGAGGAACCTCCGTGGATGTTCCAATTACTGGATGTGCCTAGCTAGGTACATAGCAAAGGGGGGACTGTACTTAATGACAGGTCTGATGAATGCCAAATACAGTGGAACAATGACTTCCTTGGACCTAGATGCCATACCTTTGTTTATAAATTGCACAATATAGATTTACTTTCTCACTACTGTAGACACGTGATTGTCAAAGCCTAGATTACTGTCTGTGCGTGTCCCCAAGTCCCTGACTACTGGGGTCAGCTCTTAGGGGTGTGTTGTCAATATGACAGTTACCAGGGTTGGATGACTTCCTGTAAGATACTATTATGCAATTCTTGGCATTTAGTTTTAGTCCATGGCTCTGACACCAGCTATTTATCTCTGTCCACCCTTGCTGGAGAACATCTGTGTTGTTGAGGGATTCTAAGACTCCACGTAATTTGCAATCTGCAAATTTAGTCAGCCAGAAGTCATTGACATTGGCCTTGATTGCAGAGAAGTAAATGCCAAAAAAGCAATAGTCCCAGGACCGATCACTGAGGGACTCAGCTTGTGACTGGCCTCTTTGTATAGATAGACTCCCCAATTTTAAATTCCTAAGTCCTCTCTGTGAGCTAGGTGAATATCCACTGGTAACATAAGGGTTTATACCCATCCTCTTGAGTTTGTCAACAATGATCAAGTGGGGTATTATGTTAAATGCCTTGGCCAGGTCAAGGCAGGCAGTAAGAACTATTTTGCCCTCTATCACTGCTTTGGTGACCTTTACAAAGAAGTCCACCAGGTTGAGTTGGCATAACCTACCCTTGACAAAACCAAACTTAGTTGGGTCCAGTGTCTGGAGGTATCCCATGTCATTATTGATCATTTCCATGATAATTCTTTTCCATGACTTTGCATACGAGACTAGTGAGACTTATGGGTCAATAGTTTCCAGGGTTTGTAGATGGCCCACCTTTGTGTAGCGGGATTACTGTTGCTGTTCTCCATTTGTGAGGCACAAAGCCTGTTTGGAGGCTACAGTTAAATATCAATTCCAAAGGACCTGCCAGGTTATAACTTAATAGCAGGAAGTTGGCCTTAAGTAGTTCTTGAATATTCCAGGGTGAGCTGGGGTTCAAGGTTTTATTTTTACTTCAAAGGAGACCATTTTGTGGTCCGACTTTACCAGAGAAGACATTATACTAGGGGATGTGCAGCACTCTCCCATATTAGTGAGGATGAGATCCAGTATGTTTGCACCCCTGGTTGGTGTACTGATAATCTGGTCCATGGAGTGCGTTTACAAAATCCAGAAATTTCTGTGCCTGTTCGTTTCGTGTCAAAATTCCCAGCTAACAGTGTAGTAATTAAAGTTACCCATGAATATGGTACTGGGTTGGATGGCAAGCATTTCCAATAAGTTTACATAGCAAATCTTCCACAGAAACCAAACAAAGTCACTAGGATAACCAGGTACCTCAGAGTGCAAAAGATAAAACCAACAATGTAGATGAACAGAGGCAGGCTGCAGGTCTCTTCCAAAAAGCTTTATTCTTAAAACACACACAAGTGCTTCCACCAACTGGCTTCTTCAGGTATATACACCTGAAGAAGCCAGTTGGTGAAAGCGCATGTGTGTGTTTTAAGAATAAAGCTTTCTGGAAGAGACCTGCAGCCTGCCTCTGTTCATCTGCATTGTAAGTTTAAATACATGTTATGGATTTCCTGGGTCACAGAGGGGGGACTTGTAGCTTGCAAGGAAGTAGTATGGGAGTTTGCTTATGGTGATTTGAACGTAGATAAGTTGAAATGCATTGCCTTGTTTGACCAACCTTGAAGTATATTTTTGATGTTAATTGACACCCCTCTACCTTTAGTCTCTGTGTACTAGCTGGTCTAAATGTGTGGAAGCCATTACAGACTTGCACTGCCAGTGTGCTCTCTGCAGATTTAAACCATGTCTCAAACATCAGCATTCTCCAGGGTGAGGAGAGCTTATAGGCAGCAGAGTTTTTTTTGCTTCAACTCCTCCATTGAGCCGTAACACCTAGATTTTCTTGTTTTTGATTTGCTATGTCAGAAGTACTTTCACTTCAGATTTGCTTAAAAAAGGCACTATGGTAAAGAACAAATGTTTTAGCTAATATTCAAAAGCCTAGATGAAAGAGATGCAGACCATCTCTGGCAAAACAGTGTGGTCTGTTGATCATCTCCTTCCATGTTGACAAATACTGCAACCCCTTAAAAAGGGAACAGAAATGAAGCCAATTGTTAAAGTATGTCATCATCTGTTCGTATTGTGGCATCATCCTTGAAGGTAAAATGCTGCTCAGTGCTAGGCTCATACCAGCGTGGGACACAAATTACAAGCTCCATGATTTCTCTTTATGTAGTCTAGGGAGGTACATCTCAGGTCATTTACACCCACATGGACTATGACTGCCTGTGTATCTGTAAAGCAGCAAATCCTGGCCCCTAATAAGCAGCTGACCATGACTTTCGCATTACTCAGCCTGGAGAAAGGGACATCAGCGCATCTTACAATGGAGTCTCCAATGACCATAAAGTTGGATTGTGTGGTGGCTTGCCTTATGGGCTAAGAAGTAGATGCTCCATGAGATATGGCTGCATGTACTGATATGGGTGTTCTGAAACACTACATCCAGGGCTGCTGAGGGTATTTGTTAAGTTTACTTTATTCTAAGTAGTCTTTTGGGTTTAGGAAGGGTACATTTAAGTGCCTCAACATATGTGGGTCTATGCGTCTGCTTTGAACTGTGTGTGATAGGTGCAGCATGTGTGCTACTGACAAACTAATTAGGAGTGCTTTTATGCGAGAGCTCTGCCTCTAGTGACATTGTGTAAATACATCACAAACACTTTCAGTTTGAGAATTAACTGGTTGTTAGTAAACATGAGGTGATTTCTACATTGCCTCAGGATGCCCATATTCACCAAGCAGGTAATGGAAATAGTGGAAAAGTTCAAATCCTTGGCAAAAGGCCCTTTTATCAACTGATCAACGTGGTTGTAGTGAAAATGTAAAGTAATGTCAGGATTATGTGGTTTATAACTCTGGGGAAGTGCTTGTCAATGCAAATTAGTTGCCGTGTGCAACTAGGTACTGGTGAAATTTCAAGGGTGCCTTTATAGCAAAAATGGCAACTCAAGGTGTCTGCTTCTATGCAGGACAATGCCAAACACTTTAGGGGACATTGATAAGTGGACTCTGATGGTTTATGGATGTGGTATTTAGGGAGATATTCTGCAGTTAGATTAGACAGTAGCAAATCAAGCAGTACTTCAGTTTAAGCTCTGTCGAGAATAATGGAGAGAGAGGGGATTTGCCTGAATGGTTACTGCCTGGATACTGCTATGGCTGATGGTCTCACTACAGCTTCACACTGCTGGCATACAATGCTCCTTTGCTTCTCTCACCAGAAGCAAAATGGAAGCAACAATCCCAAGATGAGAAACCACAGACTCTTTGGGGTTCAATGTCTTGTCACATGATGTAAGGGTCTATAGGCTCATCGTACCTTTTCCTGGTAGATGCCTTGAAGACTAACCAGTCAATCAGGAAAGTCCAACAGAGATACTCACTGCGTAATAAGATAGCTACTGAGAGACAAAAAGGGGGATTGGCAAGAATTGGTAGTTTTTTAGTAGATGTTAATTTTAAATGTCTCTTTAGCATCCATTTGTGAGTGTCTTCCTTGAATCACCTTGGAACATCTGCAGCTGAGATCACCTCAAATGAGATGCGCATAACTTGAGGAAAGACTGTGGAGAATACGATCACCTAAACCATCATGGCAAGCCTACAGAGAGGATAAGAGTTTGTTCCCCATTGTTTATAGAGATACCATATGACTGTGGTATAGCCTGTCAAGACTTGTAAAGTACCTGGAAATGACGGGTGGTAATACATCTGTACGGCAAAGGTCAGAGCTTTCATTTATTTGATATACATGTGTTTGCAGATCTCCTGCATGGACCATACCCATGACTTTCATATCCATTGAAAAGGCTTCTCAAGCCGCGTCTGAAGTACCAAGGAAACTTTCTGATAGGGGCAGGGGCCAAAAAAGGCAATCTGGGATTGAGCGTCAACTGGTTGCTCAACCACTGGAATTCTTTCTTCACAAGATCAAGAGAGGAAATGGAAGTTCAGATGGTGGCAGTTGCTGTGCAAAGACTGATCCGACATTGAACAGACTCTTCCTCGTGTGAAGTCTGGCCAATGGAATTTATTTTTGATGCCATGAAACCAAAGGCTCTTAGAATCTCTCTTCCAGAGGTCATTTCCAGAAGCAAGACAGACAAATTCAGATTATAGATTTTTTCTTGAGGAATAAAAGCAATCAAGTAAGTATACATCTGACATCTTACAAAAAACAAATTATGAGAAGATTAAGTGGAATACTTTTGGTTAAGAGTAAAGCCCAAGCAAAGCAGCAGCTCCAACGTGAATTGTAGGTCCTGTGATTTTTTTTTTTTTTTTTAACTGAAATAGCCTGGATTAAAAGCTTGTCTAAATAATGGTAGACATGAATACCTTGGAGTCTGCAGAATTTTACCTTTGAGGGTAAATATTTTGTGAACACTCTTGATACTGTAAACAAAAGGGCAAAGCAGAAAATCGAAAATTAAATCCCAAAGCACAACATTTAAGAATTTTTTATGATTTGGGTACAGGGATGTGAAATAAGACATCCTTCAGATTCAAGGTAACCAGACAGGCTTTGTGGAATAATCATAGGAAGTAAACTTTGCAGAGACTACATCTTGAAATGTTGGTATTCTTAGGAAAGTACTCGGTGTGGAAAAGTCCAAAAGGTATCTCCAACTGCACTTCATCCGTAGTATGAGGGATAACCTAGAAAAAAATTATTTTTGGTGAAATGGGACTGATTCTATGGTCTCCTGATGGAGTAACTCTATTGGATAATGTTGACAGCAGGAGTCCAATGTTGTCATCATTATCCAAAACTGATGCAACAGGAGTCCAAAGTTGTTAGGTTCCAAAGGTGAATGCACAGAGTGTTTTCCCAAAAACTCAAAACTGGTTATTTTTTTTTTACCAGCAGATCCTTTAGGTACTATAAAGTCTATCTTAAAAATATTCTGCCACTTTTTTATTACTGAATTTCTTCCCTTTAAGGCTTTTGACTTTCAGTGAAATAAGTCCACCTTTAGAGGAGTAAATTCCTTTGGAATTTTGGTAGAGGGGAAAGAAAAAACTTTTAAAATCCTGTATGATTTTCCAACTTTCTTGCAACTTCCAGAAAATTTCAGAAGCTGGTCCAAAAAAAGTTGCCTTTGTCCAATGGGGAATCTAGAAGCACAGCCATCATCTGGCAAAGCCTGCAAAACAAAGTATCTCCTTAGAACAGGAACCTGTAGCTGCTGCTCTGAAAGGGCCACCAGCAGCAGCACAGTCATACTTTGACTTTGCTATTTGTGTAGCAGAACCGAGCCTGGACTGCAATTCACTGTTAATGTCAGATTCAGAAATATCAGAAAATCAACATCTCCAACAGGATTTATACTGCAAAACTTAAAACATCTCAAATTGATGGAAGGATAGTTAAACTGCTGAAACACTTTCTAAAAGAAAGATATCAAATTTGAAACTTAACTGCTTTTTCCTGTCATGAAAACTAGAAAGGTCTAACCACCTCATAATGAGTCACTCCAAGCCCAGTGTACAGTACAACAGAACCGTACAATCTATACTAGATAGTATTGATGAACTAGTCTTACAGATAGATAAATTGGAAAGCAAAATGGATAACTTTAGAGGAGTGTAAAAAGCAAGTAGAAGTGCTAAGTGAACTTCTTAAATAATCATTTCAAATCTCAAGTATTGAAGAGACAGTGTTTGATTTTGATGGAAGAATACTGGAAAATGAAAATATTGCATTTCTCCTCAAACAAAAACAACCTATTCCTGAAGAAAATAGAAGACTTTGAGAACAGTTACAGAAGAAATAACATAAGAATTTACAGAATTCCAGAGAAAGAAGTGGTGGACAGCACGATCCAGTTCCTTAATATCTGGCTACTTAAGACTTTGAACCTGTCTGAAGCTTTTTCCTTTGGTATTGAGAGGGCACAAATTTCCCTCCAGCATTTCCCCCAAAAGAAATCCACCCTCACCAAGGTCTGAGACTGTTAGACTTAAGTCAAGACAAGGACATAGTTCTAAAAAAAATCATTAGAGTTGACAATGATTATATTTGTCACACCAAAAAAGGAAAGCGTGTGTGCCACTTGTTAAAATTTAAAGAAAAACAATATCAAAACTCAAATCTTGTTTCCAGCAAAGAAATAAGGATTCACCTTACAGATGGGAAGAAGACTTAACAGCCTGGAATAAGCAATGGACTTTATACAGAAAAATAAAATCCTAGAAAGGACAGAAGTAATGGACTGGAATCTTTCTATATCTTTGAAAAGAAATGCAACAATGGATGTTTGGACAGTAAAGGACAAAAATTAAAAAAAAAAAAAAAACTGAAGGACAAATGAAAGTTTGTGCTTTCATGACCATGTACATTTTGTAAGCTAAAGTAGTACTTGAACAGTAAGAAACTGATGCCGTATGCTTTTTTTTTTTTTTTTGTTACAAGGCAAATGTTTTCACTTTTGATCGCAATAGTTGTTCCCCTTTTTGAAGTGATAAAGCTTAATTTTATTAATTAAATGAAGTTGTTTTATTTTCATTTGATAAAAGCCTATATTAAATGGTAAACTCCTTTGAAAAAAAGTTTTTCCTTTCACATAGTTCAGTAATGCCCCTTCATATATAATACCACACACATAAAATGACACGAAAGGGACATTTTAAACCACACTCCAATTTATAAATTATATGGCTCCATGTATATACAAAAGAGGACAAATGTTATTAAATAAGCAGTACTTCTGTCACTTCCTCACAAGTTAAAACTTTGTTTTCACATAACTGTCATTTCTTCTAAGGAAGGGCAGTATGTTCCATATAAAACAATATTAAAACCAGAGTATACAAGGACATAAGTGACATTAACAATGAAGGTCATACTAAGATTTAAACAGTTCTTTCACATCACTTAAAAACTCATTTAGGGGAATGATACTGTTGTAATTTTATTTACTTTGGTATTTTGAAATTATACAGTTTTGTGCTATTGATATTACACTTGAATTCCAAAGGGACCCAGAAAACAAGAAGTTATGTCTTACCATAATGTTCCATCTGTGTTGTTCATATTCTTTCATTCATCACTGATGGGTTCAGTTCCGAGTCCTCTGAACCAAGTTAGCCTATTACCAAACTCGCTCCAGCCAAAAAACTCTCAAGCCAAGTCTCTACCCAGAATGCCCTTCTCCCTGTTACCTCAGATCGAGTTTGCTAAGAAAGGAAGTAAAGCCGAGGCCACTTCTATGCAAGTACCCTAGTGCACACCACTTAGACCCAAAGTATCCCCCAAGGAGCCTGTGGAGGGGGAAGGAGGGTGAGAAGTGATGAGTGAAAGAAGATGAACAACATAGATGGAACGTTATGGCAAGACATAACTTCTTTATCTGATGTTGTTAATCTTCTTTCCATTCATCACTGATGGGACAGAATCCCAAGTTACCTTGAGGTCCATGGGTGGCCCTTATGGAAGAACATTCCTGAGTACCATTGAGCCGAAGGCAACTCTCCCCCTGGAGACCAGGTCCAATTTGTATTGATTGATAAAGGTATGAGCCTTAGCCCAAGTAGCTGCTGTGCAGATGTCATCCATGGAAGCCCTGGAATGGAATGCTACAGAAGTTGCCATGAATCTAGTGGAGTGGGCTTTAACCTTAGCCATGGATTCATTATGGAGGGAATAAGTGACACGTATGCAGTCCCTTAGCCATTTTGATAATGTAGCCTTGGAAACAGACTCTCCCATTTTGGCTCCTGAGAAGGAGATGAAAAGCTGTTCAGATTTACAGATAGGTTTGGTCCTGCCTAGGTAAAACCTTAATTGTCTGTGTACATCTAAGGTGTGAAGGCAATACTCACCTCTACTGGCAAAATTCAGAAAGAATACTGGTAGATCAATGGAATGGTTAATAGAAAAATCAGAAACCACTTTGGGGAGAAAGGATGGGTTTGTTTGAAGTGACACTCTGTCTTTGTGAAAGACCAGGTAGGGCCTCTTCATAGACAAATCCTGCAGCTCAGAGACTCGTCTGGCAGAGGTAATGGCTACCAAGAACAAAGATTTCCAAGACAAAAACTTTAGGTCACACTTAGCCGCAGGCTCAAAGGGCTTTTGAGTCAAAGACTGGATGACTAAAGTGAGGTTCCATAGTACTACGGGCCATCTGAGCGGAGGCCTGAGATGAGAGGTCCTTTTGAGGAAAGCCTTGCAAAGGCATAATGAAATAAGAGGGGTACCATCTATACCTTTGTGGCAGTTGGAAATTGCTGCTAGATGTACACGAACTGTAGAGGCAGAAGCTCCATTATCAAAAAACTTAGCCAAATATTAAAGCACTGCAGTAACTACAGCCAAATACGGGTCTAGCATTTTATCACTGGACCAAATGGAAAACCTTTTCCATTTATTCTGATATAGCCTTCTGGTGGATGGTTTGAGAGAGGCCAGAATGATGTCTCGGACAGGTGAGTAGAGGCTAGCCTGCCTGGCATCTAGTGGAAGTGGAGTAACCAAGCTGTCCGCTTGAGAGAGGACAGGTTCAGGTGACTCAGCCCTTGGGGGTGAGTGATCAGATCTGGTAGAGGGTCCAAAATCCATGGCGGAAATACTAGGTGAGGCCGAAGAAAGGGTAACCAAACTTGTTGGGGCCAGAATGGGACTATGAGGATCACCTTGCATCTCAACCGAAGAGCTTTCTTTAGAAATTGTGGGATCAGAGTAAAGGGAGTATAGGCGCTGAGAAGTCCCGTGGGCCAATCATAGAACAGAGCGTCCCTCGGTAACTCCCCCTATAGGAGAAGTGCAGCAAAGTAGCTGCTGCACTTGGTGTTTGATGGGGAGGTGAAAAGAGAGCAGCAGGGCTGGCCCCAGTGGCTGAAGATTACAGATGCCACCTCGGGGTTGAGGGACCACTCGTGGGGCATAAGGATGCATCTGCTCAGCTTGTCTGCAATCACTTTGGAGCTCCCTGGGATATGCGTTGCTATCAGAAAGCAGTTGGAAGCTATTGCCCACTGCCAGATTCTCATGGCTTCTCAAAAAAGGGGGTAGGACTTGGTTTCTTCCTTGCTTGTTGATGTACCAGACCACTGACATATTGTCTGATTGGCCTGCAACTGTCCTGGAGGGGAGAGTCGCATGGAATGCCTGTAACGCTAACAGCACAGCCCTCAGTTCTAGGACACTGATATGCAGGTAGGCCTCAGGGGTCTACTTTAAACGAAAGCTGATTCCAGTGAATGCAAATCCATCGACACATATACATCGAAAGCTGTAACAACGGAAACGTGAAAACTTCGAAAAGCAATAGTTGGCCCACAAATCGTTCCTACTGTGCCGAGCGTAAAGCAGAAGCGTCTCACTCCTGAGCGTAACGTAAAGTACAAATAGCTCTTTCTTGAGCGTACTATAAATCCTTAAATCTTCCTGTGTTACAGAATTATTGCACTGCTGAAGTTAAATTACAAATAGCTGTCTCCTGAGCATACTTCAACTCATGAAACCTTCCTATGTTACATATAGACATTATTGTCACTAATTGTGTTCTATGTGCACTAAAACAAAACATGCAAGAAAGTACTCTATTAATACGTTCATAGAGAAAGTACTGCAGTTTAAATGTGACACGTAACGTAATATAAAATGCATAACATAGCAACACTAACTGGAAATACTGTCTTTAGGCAGTATCCCATATCATCTGAAATCCTACACTTTTAGTAGCATAGCTACTGCTGTCAGGAACTGCTGTACGTCATATTCTTCCTGTCTCTCTAGCACAGCCTGCAAACGGCTTTGCCGATGAACTATTTTCCTTTTCTTAGGTGAGGGTGGACAAGCTGTTAGTAGTTGCAAACGCAACTCATCTACCCTGTTTTGCTCCCTGGCTAACACTTCAAGTACGGCAGGGATATCAGATACGTCTCCCAAGGAGGCATCTAATCCTCCTATGCCAGCCCTCTACATAGTTTTGAATGCGTGACAAAGACTTCTCCTTCAGTGAAGATATGTTCCAGAATGATACAGGATAAATAGGTGGAAACAGAGTAGGTACTATTGTCCTAGTTACCTGTTGTTGTACACGACCAAACAAATATACATCTGAAAAGTACTCTAACAATGGCTTGCCCTCAGTAGGAAAATCTTTAGAAAACCCACAAAACGCTGCAATGGCATCACATTCTTTAAGAAAGGCTAACGCTATAAACTTTTTCACTGACTGTTGAAACTGAACAGAGTTACCATATAGCTGTGCCAAGCCAACAGATTGCACTTTATGCCAGATATTTTGGACGAAATGAAATAGGCACCCTTTACTGGAAACATCTGCAAAATTGTACGCAATACTTTTAATAGCAGCTTGTTCAAAGTCACATAGCATATACTTTAGTGATGGTTTTAAATGTGATTCATCTAGTAAAGAGAACAGACACTCCCACATGTAGTTACATACTCTGAACGATTTTTTAGTCATTAGGCAGTATAGCAGAGGTACACATTTCTGACTACCACCCTGTCACACCAGTGCATGAACACTATACAACGGTCTACAAAATTTTCCTTTTGTAAGGAAAACACCATCCATAAACCAAATGTCTGCATTGCACAAGTCTAAGTTCTGTTCTGTAGTGAAAACCAATACATGTAGATTACTATGTATATCTACTTTCCTCTCCTGTATAAACCTACATTGTTTCAGTGGGAATTCATGTATAGAAACCATACTTAGTGGTGTACTTGCCTACCTGTTCTTACATAGCTGTACCTTTCTAACTCTATTTACCATTTGTAACACAGATCTATGTGTAGGTAAAGCCACAGCACTTTGAAGAGATGTAGTAGCGACGACATCGTCTACTACCAAAGCTGGTGTACTCCTACACACGGTACCTAACTCCCTTAATTTTTGACATGGCTGATACCTTTCCATGTCTGCAGGGTCAGAAGCATGGTCGTGGGGTGAAGATTTTAATAGCGTCTCCTCTGCACTGCTTGTTGTATTTATCTCTCTACCTCTACATTTTACCGTATGTTTTAATCGACAACACCAATATTTTTGGATTTTCAATTGTTTTTCTAGGTTATACAGATAACAGTCAACTAGCAACATTTCTGTATTTTGTTGTGATCTTACAGTTTGGTACGCATTACCTAGCACACCAGGACACGTGAACATTTTGTCAGCCATCAGTAGTCCAACAGGATGTGGTATGCAGAAATTATGTACGGTAACTATCGTTTTAAAACTGTCACACATATGGTATAGATAAGTAATGTAGGTCTTCATTTGCTTTAATTAGTATTAATTTGTAGGGATCTGCAGTATTCCTTTACAAATACGGTTTACATTTACCCGCCAGTGCTGCAAATAGTTTGCATTATGTGATCAAACGTAAGTCACAGTAATTTATAATTTTACATGTGCCAACTAAAACAATTCGATTGAACGTATTTAGACCTTTATGTTGTTCGACCATTAAGCACTTCGATGCTTATGTGTCAATGGATTTGCATTCCCTGGAATCAGCTTTCATTTAATTAAAGTAGACCCAGGCCTCAGTGGTGGACCATGTGCCTTGGAAGTCTTTCTCTGAAAATGGTTCCCCCGCCCGATCAGGGAAGCATTTGTGGTCACAATGGCTGTGGGCTGGGAGGGATGAAAAGGTCGGCTCCAAAGATCTTTGTCTGGCCTCATCCACCAAAGCAGGTCCTGCTTGCAGGAGTTGGTTATTTGAATCTTGTAATCCAGGAGATGACAGTTTGGGAACCACTGACAGAAGAAGCCATTGCAGAATTTGCATATGTAGCTTTGCTAGAGGCACTATTGGAATTAACGCTGCCATAGAACCCAAAGCTTGGGAGAACTTGTCTTGCAGGGACTGAAGTTTGAGAAAGAATCAGTCAGATTTGAAGCCTCAATCAGTGGAGTCTGTGAAGAGGGAGTGATACCAGTCAGGACTGAGTACTGAAGACTGCTCCAATGAACTCTATTTGTTGTGTAGGGATAAGATTCGACTTCTCCCAATGTGCCGTTATTCCCAACAATTTTGCCAGAGAGAGTATGTTGTAGGGCAGTTAACAGAAGACGCTTGGTGGGGACAGTAAGGAGCCAGTCGTCTAGACATGGAAACACCAGGAATCCTTTTAGTCTCAAGTGAGCTGTTACCACTGCCATGCATTTCGTGAACACTCTGGGGGCTGTAGAGAGACTGAACGGCAGGGCACGGAATTGGTAATGACAGTCTCCTAACTGGAAGCGAAGCAGACTCCTGGAGCATTTGTCCATCTTGATATGGTAATACATGTCCCTGTGATCTATGCAGCACATCCAATCGCCTTCTCTTTAAAAAGGGAAGGATGGACTGAACGGTGACCATCCGGAATTTGGTTTGGGTGACAGACCTGTTTAAGGTGCTGAGATCCAAATGGGTCTCCAGTCCCCTGTCTTTTTTGTCACCAAAAAGAATCTAGAGTAAAATCTGGATCTGCACTGGCCTGGTGGGACTGGTAAGACAGCTTTATAATCTCCGAAGCTGCTGCTTCCCTTTGATTGGGTGGCACGTCGGGAAGTTTTCTTGGAAAATCTGGTTGACAAGAAAGGGGAATGGTGTAACCTCTGGTGATAATCTTCTGCACCAAACGATCTGTGGTGATAGAGTGCCAGGCAGCTTGGTGCAGAGAGAAATGACCCCTCCCCCCGACTGCTTCCACAGGTAAGTTATTGGGCCGCCCCTTAGCAGCACTGATAAGGCTGTCCAGAGAGAGTCCCTGGAGCTTTTGTTGCAAGGACCCCCTCTGCCTTTATAGGGGGGGTCTTCCAGAATTGTTACCCCTCTGCCTCTGAGGGTATCACCACGTGCGGCACAGAAAGAACTCAGACTTCTTATGTCACATTTTCTCACTCCTCAGATTCCTGGAAAAGGTACGTTGAGGGTTGGAAAATTGTAGGTCTACAGCAGACAGGGCTTTTCCATCTTACTCGCACCTGGCTAGTGTGTCCTTCACCTTGGAACCAGAGAGATGAAGCTTCGATTGGAGCATTCTGAAAGGAAGACTTGAAGGGATCCGTGAGGTCACAGATGCGCAACCAGGCATGACGTCTCATAATGCCTGAACCCGCCGCTCTAGCCTCCCCTTTGGTCACATGTGACAGCAACCTCATGGACAAATCGGATATTGATTCCAGGGTTGCTAGCTGCAAGGCCACTTTGTCCCTGACTTCAGACAACTGTCCTACGAGTGTCCCAGTGAGTTCGGAGCTCAAGTCCATCTGGAGCCTCGTAAAAGGTGCCAAATAATTCAAGGACTGTATAACAAAGGTCCCTGATGCAAAAAAAGCTTCCCAATTCTGTCCACCGCCCAGGACTCCCTGTTGGGCAGGTGAACAGCGGGACTTTCCTCAGTCAAGTCCTTTTTCGTGGCCACCGCCACCACCATAGCATCAACTGGTAACCCTTTAGACCAGTGCAGATTCTCAGCAGGAGGGTACAGAATTTTGTCTGGTTCTCCAGGGGATCACCTCAATGGAATCAGGGATCTTCCATGCACACTGCACGATGAGCTGGATGAGTTCGTCGGCAGGTGGGGTTCACCCAAGAGGTAGATGGCCGGGCACAAAAAGCCTGCAGGAACATGGACTCCTTAGACGAAGGATTGTAGGGCTTCCAGTCACCTCTCTGTTTTAACATTTCCAGGATGTCTCCAAAGGAGACATCATCAAGAGGTGACTGTGGGGACCCTTCACCATCATCGTAATCAGTGTCTTCCATTAAGGACTCCTCAGGAGAGTCCACGTGCTTCCTCTTGCACGTCTTCTGTCGAGGGGACTCCTCAGTGGGGGGTCTCTGAGGAGGACTCGGAAGAGTGGGTACCCTGAACGTGTCCTGTGGCTTCTCTGCCCTGTGTCCCGGGGGGGGGGGTCTGTGACAGCTGCATCTCAGGGGGCGAGAACTGGGATTCAGACATCATAATAGTGCTACCAGAAGCAAGAGCCCTCTCCATCTCGTGGAAGACAGGCCCGCCCAAAGAGGGATGGGAGCCCGGAACAGAGAAAGACAACCTCAGGACCAGGGTCACACCCCACTGACAGACCCATCCACACGGGTGGAGCCTCAAGCAAGATTGGCACGGACGCAGCTATCGGCACTGAGGAAGGAACTGAGGAGAAAGTTGGCACCATACCCTGAGCAGACGAGCCCGCCCTCCAATCCCCAGACTGAGGAAGGACTGGTTCAGCAGGAACAAGAGGACCAAAGGGACAAACTCGAAGCCGGAGTGAGGTGCACCATAGGCAGCGAGGTGGTGGGTTCCAAGAAGGCCGTCGGAACAGAAGGCTTTGGAACCGAGATGGTCGGAGGTGTGTCAGATGGAGTCCGTGGATAAGGCAACCCAACTCCAGCAGGTGGATGGGTTTTAGAAAGTGATGGAATCCCCCTGGCTACCAAAAACTGGTCCACAAGACGCACCACGTCATGTTCCAAAAGGCTCCTGGTGGATTTAGTGGATACTCCAGATGGGGAGTCAGGACATTCGAGAAAAGGGCTATATGCTTGGCCCAGAAACGGGTCTACTGAGGGGGGAGTATCGGGTCTGTGGTGCAATGTCTCTAATTTGGAGACTGGGAGCAAAGGGGTCAGATCCAGTGAAGTCGATACAACACTCATGCCAAAGTGGCACTCGGAGCCGAGACGGTTGGTTCCAAAATGGGAGCCGAAGTCGAAGGTGTGACCTGAGCCGGAGTAGCTACAGGTGCTGAAGTCGAAATAGGCATAGTAAGATCTATGATCGGTGCCGGTGGCAGGGTCTGTGCCAGTACAGGTGCCGGTATCGAAGATTTTGAGATGGGTCGTAGCCGAGGAAAGTGGAGCCGAAGAGGCAGATTTATGCTCAGATGATAACTTGGGGACCTTATATTTCCCAGGTTTGCTCTGATCACCCAATGGTGAAGAAAAACAGAATGAGATCTCTTTTTGTGCTTAGGAGGGGTTGAGACCTCCATCGCAGAAATAGCCTCCGAGAAGGGAGAATTGAGTAACCCCTTCAGAATGACTATTTTTGCGCTCATTAAGAGTGCGTTGGCAGAAACTTTGACAAATATCACATGGCGGCTGCACCGAAAGGTGGGCCACTCCCAAACAGTATACACAGTCATCATGCAAGTCACTGTTAGGTAACTTTCCCTTACAACAAGTACAAAGCTTAAACCCAGAGGTACCCTTCTTATCTGACATTTTAATAGAAAGGACACCTCAACCAACTGTATAATCCAACAATAAAGGAAGTCACTCCATTCAGAAAACACAAGAAATCACAAGAAAAATACCAAACGTACAACACACTGAGTATGTGAAGAAAGAGAAACACCTGAATAGAGATAAAAGGCTAACAGGTTAGGCAAGAGAAAGCAATACCGGCTATGGTACTGAAAAAATACCACAAGGATAAGGGAAAAGGCCGTACCAACAATGGTACGAAAGTTTACCAATGGTAGCAATGGGTAGAGTGGAGAATATACGGTTAGATCGAAGAGGAGACACTAGAAACACTAAAGATTTAGCAAAATATGACGATATCCAAAAACATTTACACAAATATCAAAAAAGATTTTACTTAGCTGAGAACTGAGCTGAAACGCGGCTTTACGGCTATGTGGCAAACGAGATCTGGGGTAACAGGGACAAGGGCATTCTGGGTAGAGACTTAGTTCAAGAGTTTTTTTGGCTGGCGCAAGCTTGGTAATAGGCCAACTCGGTTCCGAGGGCTCAGAACTGAACCCATGAGTGATGAATGGAAAGATTAACATCATCAGATTATATGCTATGCTGTTTACTAAAATGCCAAAAATATGGCACTCCTACACAAGTTTTAAAGAAATACTAATTAGAGTACTATGGACACTAAGTTAAATCTAGATCTCACAGTATTATTTATTTATTTTTTTAAGCACGAGCTTAAACACGGCCTCTCCTTTGCATGCTTATATGGAATATATGCATATCTTCAAAATATGTCAATTTAGCTGATTTCATAACCTCTGATACTCCTTTGTACTTTATTATACAGAAATAACTATTAATTTTTAATCAGCATGAAATATTTCATCTTTTGAAGCAAAGGATTGAAACTTGCACTGCTGCATGCAGCTAGTTTACTGGTGCTTGCAGAATCATTAAAATGCAACTTTTCTGGCATACAGAAGCTTTTAAAAAATTAAAGTATACTTAATTTTTTAGCAGTTTTTAGTATTTAGCAGGGATTGAGGGGTTAAAAAGTACAGTAAAATTGGCTTAAATTCACTTTTGTGAGCATTTATGTTTAAGTACTGACAGTAAAACAAGTCATATTTGCACCCTTATCCTATATATTAGCTTAAATTAGATATTTAAAGCTGTGAGTGCTTTTGTGAGGCTTTTAGAGCTTTGGAAATTCTACAATTATGTCTTGTTTACTTCTGCCCGTATAAAAGTGAAAGCTGACCTTTCAACTCACCCTCTAAACCTGAAGTGATGTTTTAGAATGTTAAAATATTACTGGGCGTTTTCACTGTGGAAACTGTTAATGTAGCTCAAAACATATTTTGGATCAGCTAGCTTTTAGTTTTGTATCATTTGTAATGATAATAAATACTTATTGAGCTATAAGAATAAAATTACAATTCCAAATGGTATGTTAAAGCCACTAATAAACATTTAACAGCCCTGAATGATAGTATCTTATTTATAAGAAACATCCCTCGGGGAAACTTGAACCATAAAGGGGTGTTGGTTTTTTAGATCTTTTAGGATCTCTTAAATATTTTAATATTTTAAGAAGAGATCTGATTTTAATACTAAATATTTTAATCATTAACAGATATGCAAGACAATATTCTGTTCCTCTAATTTATTCTCTATGCTAAGAATATTCCCAAAACATAGAACCTGTGCAGTTAGTAACAGTATATGTTAAAACTGAAGGAGATCCAGTTTACATGCAGTGGATATAGAAAGTGTACACACCCCAGTTAAAATGCCAAGTTTTTGTGAAATAAAAAAATGAGACCACCATAAATCATTTCAAAACTTTTCCACCTTTAATGTGACCTATGACCTGTACAATTCAATTGAAAAAAAAAAATCTGTTAGGGGAAAAATATAAAAAATAAAAAGCATACAATAAGCTGATTGCACAAGTGTGCACATCCTTAAACTTACTTTGTGAAAGCACCTTTTCAGCTGTCCTAGTAGGATTTTCCTGACATTTACTCAGTTGCCGGCTACAGCAAAAGCCATGGTTCGCAGAGAGCTTACAAAGTAACAAAGAGATCTCAGTGTCAGGTATTAGTCAGGAGAAAAGTACAAAAAAATTTCCACAGCATTGGATATACCATGAAACACAGTGAAGAGTCATTAAAAAACAGAGAAAATATGGGACAACGGTGATGTTGCAAGCAAACTGACATCCCTCCAAAACTGATGAAAAGACAAGATGAACAATGGTCAGGGATGCTGCCAAAGAGACCTACAGCAACACTGAAGGAGCTGCAGGAATTTCTGGCAAGTACTGGTTGCGTACTACATGTGACAACAATCTCCTGAATTCTCCATATGTCAGAGCTACGGGGTAGGGTTGCAAGACGGAAGCCTTTTCTTATACAGAAAAATATCCAGGCCCGGCTAAAATTTGCAAAACAATACATCAAGTCTCCCAAAAGCATGTGGGAAAATGTGCTATGGTCTGATGAGACCAAGGTTGAACTTTTTGGCCACAATTCCAAAAGGCACGTTTGGCACAAAAACAAAAATTTGCAAAACCAAAAGAACATTATCCCCATGGTGAAGCATGGTGGTTGCAGCATCATGCTTTGGGGCTGCTTTTCTTCAGCTGGAACTGGAGCTTTAGTCAAGGTGGAGGAAGTATGAACAGTTCCAAATACCAGTCACTTTTGGCTCAAAACATTCAGGTGTCTGCTAGAAAGCTGAAGATGAATTTAACCTTTCCGTATGACAATGACCCCAAGCATACATCCAAATCAACAAAAGAATGGGATCACCAGAAGAAAATTAAACTTTTGGAATGGCCTAGCCACAGCCCAGACGAAAATCCAATAGAAAATATGTGGGGTGACCTGAAGAAGGCTGTGCACAAGAAATGCCCTCTAAATCTGACAAATTTGGAGCACTTTTGTAAGGAAGAGGGGCAAATATTGCCAAGTCAAGATGTGCCATGCTGATAGACCCCTATACAAGAAGACTGAATGTTGTAATTAAATCAAAAGGTGCTTTAACAAAGTATTAGTTTAAGGGTGTGCACACTTATGCAACCAGGATGTGCCCCCCACTAAATATATATACCAATTCCAAGATCACACTACAGTGAGTAAAGGGCAAATACTCAAATCTTCACTGTACTGCGATCCCACAACACACATCTCGATGTCCAGAATTTTCGCTCACAGAGTTCGATATGAATTTCGTTCATATAATATAGACCCTTTCTGACAGTACCCTGTACATAATTTTTTAAGTCTGCTAGTTCATTACACTCCCAAAACATATGTACCCAGTTACCGCCTTCTTCCACATCACACCTCCAATTTTTACCATCTACCCAAGGAAAAACTCCTTTGAGTCTGCTTGGAGTACAAAAATACCTATACAAACACTTCCAAGCAAAAATCCTAAATCTTTCAGACTTTGTGGCATATTCATATTACAGATATGGGAAAAAGGGGGTTGTGGGTGGATGAGTGAATTTATCCATAAAGCAATAATTTTTAAAATTGTTGAAGGAGCATATAATTGGGTATTAGGGAATCCCATTCTCCCACTATCTCAACCTTTACTGTGACAATCAAAAAAAAAAGTTTGTTTTTTTAGGATACCAAAGAAATTGAAGTAGAATATTTATCTTCAATATATTTTTGGTGGAAATAGTATTAAGGATTCAATAGCAAATAGTATTTTAGGGAGAATTATCATGTTAAATGATGCTGGTCACAGAGAATCGAACGGGAGGACCTCTTGCTGTGAGGCAACAATGCTACCACTGCACCACCTCGGATTTATATATACACATACATACATACATATATATATATATATATATATATATATATATACACATATATATATATATATATATATATATATATATATATATATATATATACACATATATATATATATATATATATATATATATATATATATATATATATATATATATATATATATATATATATATACATATATATATATATATACATATATATATATATATATATATATATATATATATATATATATATATATATACATATACATATATACATATACATATATATATATATATATATATATACACACACACATACACACACATCTATATCTATCTATATATATATATATATCTATATCTATCTATATATATATCTATAATCTATCTATCTATATATATATATATATATATATATATATATATATATATATATATATATACACACACATACATATATATATATATATTTATACACACACACATATATATATATATACATATATATATATATATTCTCTTCAGATGCACCTTACCAGACAGGAACCTACCCACTTAAATTTTGGCCTCTAATCCTTGCAAATGTTTACTCTGCCCTACTCAAAATCCCAGCCAACTCTGTTGAATGCTTTCACTCCATCTAGAACCTCCAACAGTGGTATTTTCTTAAACTCTACTTCTCTCTAGATAATTTTTCTGTTAATGTTGTCAAATGTTTGCCTCCCCTCCACAAAACCACAATAATCCATAACTATCAATTTTGGCAACATCTTTGCCATTCTTTTATCTATTATAGACATTTTATAATTATGGTTTAAAATTGATATGGGCCTATATGAAGCTGAACCTGAGGGGTCTTTACAGTCTTTAGGTATTACAGCCACCACAGCTTTTTTCCAGGGTATTGTTGCTTCTCCTCCTCTTAAAATACTGTTAGACAAAACCTTCTAGATCTTTCACTTTCTTCCCTAACTTCTAAATTTCCAGCAGAATACTAGCTATTCTTGGAGACTTTCCTGCAGATAGGTTTTACATCACTGTTTTTCTCATCTCCTCCTATCTTAACTGTTAATTGTTTAGTCTCGTGTCCCTTTGGCCTTGGCCTATTTAAATATTGATTTCCACATTTCTCTGCTTTTAAAATGTTCATACATTTTCCAAAATATCTCTACCACCTCTACAGGATTTCTAGTTCCCTAAGTTTGGCAAAAAACCCTTATACTTTCTGCTGCTCAAGTAGTCATGCTAAACATTTTTTTTTTGTGAATGAGTAATTGTAAAAATATGTGCTTCACAGCTATCTTTTTGACCTCATGCATATTATTCAGGTATTCTTTCCTTAGCACTCAGTAGTTGCTCCTCCTCTTATTCTGCAATACTTTAACCTTTGTCACCCCCTCTAAATATGGTTACTTCTTAACCATATCTCTTTTTCTAGCCCATTTTTAAACTCCTTTCATTTTATCCCACTCATTAAATACAACTTAAGAAATATTTTCAACTTCCCTAATAACTCTCAAAAAAATTCTACTACCCATTCCTTAAATCTTTCGTTTTAACAGGTAGGTGGGGAAGCACCATTCTCTCCTTACCCTGCAAGAACTGAAATAGTTACTGGATGCGTCAAAACTCTCAAATAAATGCATGTGTTCCTGTGAAATATAATTTCGGTTTATTCTAGCCCAGTTACTATTCCTTGGGGAATAATGTAGAAATGTCAAGCAGAGGTCTATTTCGCCACTGAAGAAAATGTCCAAAAGTGACCAGACAAACTCCGTACTACTGTATCTATTTTATTTGTCTCAGAACAAATTCTTGCCAGTTAATTCTTTCAGAGCCATTTCAATTCTACTATAACACAGCTAGACAGATGAGTAGACTAAAGCACACAGTCTAAATGTCACCACTGAATGAAACATACTGTCCCAGTTTATACACTCTTTCTAACCAATGTTATTTTTGATGTCCTTGTGACTTGTTCTTCTGGTTTCTGTATGTGTCATGAAAAAGTCCATGGTTATTTCATGCCTTTTTTTGGTCTTTGCTGTATCTGAAGACTTCTCAAAAGTTTCTCCACGTTATCTTTGCGTCACTTGACCCGTCTGTATTTTATTTATTTCTGCATTTGAAAGCCAAGAAAGTCAACTTCCTTTTTTCCTGTAACAGGATGCATTTTCAGTAAAGCCCACGGCTATATGTTATTAATATCTAAGCTGAACATCTACAAAAAAATAACTGTTCTTGCAAGCAAGCCATATTTTAAAACTGCTGTTTGGCCTTGCACATTTCCTTTCACTGTACACACAGTATATTGGGGAAAAGCATTATAATTTACACATCTATCAAATATGTAAATTCTCAAGAGTTCATAATACTGGGACCTCCAAGATTGCTGTACACGGAGTAAGAACTATATTTCAGCTCCTCTTGTGTGAAAACAAATTCAGAAGAGAGCCAGTGAATTTGTCTTTTTGGGCAAATTTCAGTAACTGGCTAGTAATTGCATGTCAGCAAAAAAAAAAAAAAAAAAAAAAAATCTGAAGGAAAATCAACCGCAAAATGGGAAGAGAAAACACTGGCTAGGAAGAATCCTGTAACTGTTCAGCAAATAGTAGTTCAAGCTCCAACTTTGGTACAAGACACGACTTTCAGTAATCTGGAGGGAAAAAAAGTCAAATGTGCTCAGAGCGGATTAAAATAAATAAAACACTGAAGGAATAGATCAACTCAAATAACAAAAGGCAGGAAAAATGGAAGTTTTAAAAAGATATTCAGATTAGCTGATAAAACTGCAAAATCAGAGGTCAACATGAAGAAAAGGCGGGCCGAGTATGAGACTGCTCAAGAAGAGATGTTTAAAAAAAAAATCAAATTAGAGAATATTTTCTGCTGTATCAGAGAAATTGAAAGGAAAAGGCTGTATTAATTTTATGAAAGCAGCTGGACTGTGTAAGCTCCAAACTGGGTCATGAGAAAGCAACCCAGAATCAGAGAAATTGAAAGGAAAAGGCTGTATTAATTTTATGAAAGCAGCTGGACTGTGTAAGCTCCAAACTGGGTCATGAGAAAGTAACCCAGAATAATAGTAAAGATGCAATCCTACCAGGAGAAAGAGCCGATTCTGACAAAAATGTGGCAGAAGGACAAAGTGATAAAAGTGGGAGACATAGTGTGGAAAATGATTACTCACTGTATACAGTATATTTATTCCAGCAAATCAGGGAATGTCGAATAGCAGGAATAAAATTTAACTGCAGTATCCAGCTATTTTCAGAATATTTTTTCCTGTAGAGTTTAAATCATTTTTTGATGCAGAACATCCTGAGGAAGACATACAAAATTCTGTCCAATAACAAGTGAGCTATCAAACAGAAAAACTCTTTCTTATTCTTCTAACAAGGTCCACACAGAGACTATGGCAAAAAAATTTTTCCAACGTTTCATAGGAAAACACTTGAAATACAGAAAAAAGCACAGGAATTGACTAAAAGAGCTAGGAACGCATTGGAAATTAACTACATACTGGATTTGGGAGATGCAGAGCAACAGGAAGAAATCAAACTCGGAATCTGATGAATAAATCTGTGATTACAGGTATCAATTACATTTGTGAAATATGATGGAACAAAAAACCTGGAAATATTGGACATTTTTGAATTTGTTAAATTTGTAGGGTACTCCAAAGGATATGCCCTACTTAATAGGTCATTAACATTTGGAACAACATTTGACAGAGAGGAAGAGAAAGGAAAGAGGTAACTGCTAGTAAAACAAAATTTTGTTAACAGTTTTTATAATACATAAAAAACACTTCATGGTACAAAGTAAAGCTTTTTCAGTTATTGTGTGTAATATGGATATCACAGTAAACAGGTGCCCCTATTTTTTCCTGCTTCCTTAGCTGGAGTTTGGCATAAAGGTTAAGGTGTTTGCCTTACAAACTGCAGGGTTTGATTCTCAAATGGGATAATTGGCTAGACTTAAAATGGCCCACAAGAACAGTAAGCCTAGTACTGATCTATGAACCTAGGCACTGCAATGTATAAAAAGAAAGACTGGACAAAACAGTACAATAAAAACTGATATGCTTTTTCTTACTTTTGCATAAGGAGTGACTGGATTAAGGCGCTTGGCTTGACTTAGTTTTAAAGGGAAGCAAATAAATAAAGCACTGATTATAATGAAAAGTTTTCCACTAGTACATACATTTTCACAGAGCAATGTGGAAGGCTTGAGGTGAAGGGCAGCTGTGTATCTGGTTCTCAGGTTTTCCAAGGAGACAGTCTGATAAGGGGCAATAGAAACAGAACTTTTTTTTCTTTCAATGGCCAAGAGATAGTTTTCTGAAAATTTCAAGGTGGTTTCTACATCTGGGTGAGGAACAAAGATGAGGTAAAAACAGAGAGCACATAGAAGTATAAGTACAGGCTGTACCATGCGTCTTAGCATGGATAACATTCATTACGCTTGGATAACCTTCATTACAAGTTAATTCAAGCTTGTGAGCCTGTCAGTTTGGGACAATTGTTCCTATAAGGAGGCTTATTTGAAGATGTGCATAGCTGTGTGCATAACTGTGTGTGGTTAAAATTAATAGGTTCTTGGGGTGGTCTGGAATGTGTTTTTTTGTTCGAGGGTTTTCATTAAAATAAAAAAATCTTGTAAGATGCAACGTAGGTTCAAATGGGTATGACAAGAAACTACTGCATGAAAGATTAACCTGCCAAACATTAATGCATGCATGTAACACAGAAGCTGAAACTAGACATTAAAAGCGATTTACATAGGGGGGAATAACTTATCATAATGACACTTTCCATATTATCTTTAAATGTGAATGGCTTCACAGATAAATACAAAAAAGAAATAGTAGTGAAGTATATTAAAAAATTCAGAGTGTAAACAGATATGCTAAAGGACATTTTCTGGAAAGAAATAAGCATGTGAATTTGATAAAAGATTTCATGATGATTACTCAGCAGAACATCTGGGACAGAGAAAAACAGGAGTATTTATATCAATTGCGAGAGAAGCTCCAATAGTGATAGCAGAAGGAAAGATAATGATAGATTTATAGTACTAAGGGGCTACTGGCAAGAGGGGAAGATTATGCTGCCATGTATTTACATTCCACTTAAAACTACTACAATGGATCTTAAAATTCTAGGAGAAATCGGCTTTCTGCAGGGATTATTATACTTACAGGTGGGGAGTGGAATTTGATTTGCAACAATGAGGATGTATATGGGGGGGGCCTATATAACAAAAGATCGTAGATTTTTGAAGAAATTTATAAAAGTATTTGGTATGGAAGATGTAAATTTAGGAGTTCAGACAGACTTTACATTACTCCCCAAGGTATGAAAACAGGGCTAGTCTAGATAGAAGTAACATTTCACAGGAACATGTGCATTTAATGGAAATCTTTGATATGAATCCAATAACTTTCAGATTATGTGCCAATAATAACTAATAAAAATGCAGGGAAGTAAAATAAAAATTGGACACTGGCATTTTCCTACTCATTTGTTAAAGAAAGAGGAATTTAAGGAATAGGTAGAGGAAATAAATCTGGAGTTGGAGAAGGCAGAAATTTCTTCTGAAAATATAGCTAGATAGTGAGATAAAATTAAAGTGGAGTTTAAAATAAGGTAGAAATAAAAGAAAGATACAGGTAAGCAGTGAGGATTATTTAGGGGGACTGACAAAGGTGAAAGTATTGCAGAATATGGTGAATTTCACAGAACAAGAGGTGCAACTGCAGACTACCAAAGTGAAAATACGGGACTACCTTGAAAATACGCATGAGTTTAGAAAGAATGTTAAGCAAATTTTTTTGATAACTACTAAGCACAAAAACTTTTAGCACAATGGCATTGGCAACAGAAACTAGGAAAGGATCGTTGCTAAGCGTATGGAGTCTGTAACAAGGAAAATAACCAGAAATCCTACAGTGCTGTTAAAATACTTCAGAAATTTTATGAAAATCTGTATAAAGCAGAAATCAAGAAAAATATAAATGGAAATGTTTATAGCAGAATTAAATGTGCTGAGTTTAGAAGAAAATTAGGCTCAATTATTAACTGATAAGACAGGAGGGAGGAGATGAGATAAGAATGGTTATGTATAAACCAATCTACAAGTAAGTCCACAGGAACAGATGGCATTCCTGTGGAAATTTGGAAGTTAGGAGGGAAGAAAGTGATAAAGATCTGGAAAGTTTTGTTTAACAGTATTTTAAAAGAAAGAGCAACAACATCTTTGAAAAATAACTGTGGTGACTAATACCTAAAGACAGTAAAGACCCATCAGATCCAGCATCATATAGGCCTATTTATAATTATGGTTTAGAATCTAAAGTGTTTATGTCTAAAAGAATTGCAAAGGTTATGCCACAATTAATAGACATGGTTGAAGGTGGTTTTGTGGAGGGGAGATAAATTTTAACAACCTCAACAGAATAA
Organism: Protopterus annectens; assembly: GCF_019279795.1. Classification (NCBI taxonomy): domain Eukaryota; kingdom Metazoa; phylum Chordata; order Ceratodontiformes; family Protopteridae; genus Protopterus; species Protopterus annectens. The sequence continues at coordinate 509,413,400 of NC_056750.1, forward strand.
TGATGATCTACCACAGGGAAGCAGAATAAGACAATACCACTGTTGGTGGTGGGTATAGATGCAGAGAAAGCATTCGACAGAGTAAACTAGGATTTTGAGTAAGGAAATGGAAGCAAATGCATTCCCTGACAGAATTATAAGACTGATTTACAAGGATATGTGAGGGATCAGAGGCAAAAATTGAAGTGGGGGTGGGTTTCTCTTTGATAATTTTTGTTTGAGCAGAGGAACCAGACAGGAGTGCCCTCTTCCATTTTTATTTCATATTTAGAACCACTGGCACAGAAAATAAGGGACTCAGAAATTCAAGGATATAATTATCATGGTAATCAAAAAAAAGTTGGCTTTATTAGCAGATATTTATACCTGATAAAACTAAAAAGGGACATTTCAGTGCTGTGAAACATTCTGAGAGAGTTTCAAGTCTTTTTAGGATACAAAACTACTGAAGATAAAACAAAGGCAATAGCTGTAAACTATGTACTCACACACAAATTGGTTCAGCAGTACCCATATTTACAAGGGCATATTAAAATAGTGTTTATGAGTATGGATTAAAAAAGATTTGGTTAAGGGCAGATAAGGATGTGCTGGAAGAGACTAAAAATATAATACAAAAACAAGAAATTGGAAGCTCTGTTTTATGGATATGGATAACCAGATATAAGCACTGAAAATGTTTTTAATCCCTTTAGTTTTATACACAGGTCAGGCATATTTTTTTCAACCACAGAAGTTGTGGATAGCAATTAATAAACGGCTGAAGTATTTTATGGGAGAGGAAGAGCACAAGAGTCAAGCAGTGTAAGTTGATCCTTCCAAAAGAACAAGGTGGTGATTTAGGATGATCTGATTTGAGATGGTATTTCAGAGCTAACAGTTAACGTTCCTATACACAGCACAAAATCAAAGTTGAAAGGAAGATAAAACGGGGGGAAGCTCAAACAAGGAGACTGGGATTTTGGATGCAGATCATTAAGAAGAACAGCAACCATACAGATTATTATATTCATGAAGCAGCAGAAAGTATTTGAAGGACTAAACTAGAAAAAGGAGATTTTGCTGACAGGGATGACAGCAATTAGGGGCATAGAGAACATGAAACCGGGAAGCTGGAATTTATTGGAGAAAATGGGCAAAGGAACTACGGTATTGGAAGCAAATAATCAAAGGGAAAGTTAACAGGATGGGAAGGGGCCAAGAATTCATTTAGACTACAGGCTAGAGAGAATCCCTATCAAGGATATCAGAGTATAGATAGAGAGAAAAATACGGGGATACAATGCTAAAGAACCAGCACTGTGCCTGCTGTTAAAAAAGGGATAATTAGTAAGGTATATAAAAAACTAAATGTTAACTATAGGAATCAAATCAGAGGAGGTTAGAAAGGATTGGGAAGAGAAACAGGATACGCAAGTCACAAAGAAACCATGGATGAATATATGTATGGCTCCCAAATGTGCACCAAAGTCTAAAAGAGTTTTTATTTTTATACCCCACGCAGACTCCAAATAATTTTTCTTCAGTTGGATTGCAAATGGTGGAGGTGTGATGGGAAAGAAAGAGGAAACTGGAAACATATATTTTAGGAGTGCAATGAGTAGGCAAACTTTAAAAACTCAATACAAACTACTCTATCAGAAATACTTGGGAGCAAATTAGTATAACAAAATAAATGATTTTCTTTTGTTGTGATACAAATTTGGAATTGCCTAGACATAGTAAGGCCTTTGCCAAGTTTAATTCCGGTGATTGCCAAAAAAGCAATTACTAGAAAATGGAACTCAAAGTGTAAACCAACTGTACTAGAAGTAGTGAATACAGTAAGATAAAACTGAAAGCAGGGATTTTAGAAAAGGGTTGGAGAAAATTACACAGAAAAATGGGAATTGTAGGAACAATACATACAGAATAATGTTTTGGAGGAGGAATGAGGTTAAAGGAATGGCAGGAATTGAATGAGCTTTGCAATCTGACTGACAATACGTGGAAAGACAAGTGATGTGCAAATGTGTGCAAATGAAAATGTCAATACGGGTTATTTTAATTTCTATGCATGCACGATTCCTTATGTCATAAGTGATCATTTAATAAATATGGTTCTTGTTTCAAGAATTACTACTACTGAAATCACACCTTCAATAAACATTTCTATAACATTTTTTTTCAGAATTCTCCCTTATTTTACCTTCTACACCTTCTTCGATGCATCTTCACTGTTGCAAATCAAATTCCAGTCTCCACCCATAAGTAATATTCCTTGCTGAAAGTTGATTTTTTTTCTCCCAAGATTTTAAGCTCCATAACAGCAGTTTTAGGAGGAACAAGTAAATGCCAGCATAATCCTCCTCCCCTTCCAGCAGCACCTTACTACCACAAATCTACCATCATCATCTTTTTGTTCCTCTTCTATTGGAGCTCCTGTAGCAATTTTGTCCTGATATTCTGCTGAATATCTACTCTGAAATCCTTCACATTCCATGATATTGAAAGTGTCACCATTATGATTATTCCCACTTATTTTGGATTACTATTTCCAGCTTTTGTGATACATGCACCCACTAATGTTTGGTAGGTTAATCTTTTGTATGGTTTTCTTTCGTCATCTCCATTTGAACTTGTCACACTTTACAAGACTTTTTTTTTTAATGAAAGCCCTCAAACAAAATAAACACCACCACAACACCCCCTAACCTGTTAACTTAATACAAACACAACTGTGTGCATTTTCATACAATGAAGTTTAACACTCCTAGTAAAATCAATTGTCCTAAATAGAAATCTGCAGACACTGACACTATCTCACATAAATTTAAGATTATCTATGCTAACACGAATACTACTGCCTGTGCTGCTACTTTAATTGCTGTGTTTCATATTTTTATTCCCTTCCTACACGTGAACTTGCATGTTTTCTGAAAATATTAACTTTAGGCCGTAAAGAAACTCATGTTGTAGCTTTTTATTGCCCTACAGTCAGCTTGAAGACAATAAAATAAGTATAAACGTAGCTCTCAGCTGCAGGCACCTAAATATATGCTGTATAATTTACTGTTAAAGGACCTCTATGGATAAATGATGAAAAAACAATTTTTATCTTGTCATCTACTACTACGCCTCCCAAGGCTACCTACAGCAAAATAAGTACTCAATCTTAATTTTTTTTTTTTTTTAATCCCTGTCCGCCCTATTGGTGGTAGACATCCTGAGATTTTTTTTCCTTTGGAAAGCTAAATATGTCCCATATTACGCTATGAGAGCACTGATTCTGAGAACAAGTAGCCCTACCATTTGTTGTCCAATTAGACTTCCACTCACTTAGAATGGAACACCTGGAAAAAAAAAACTGCCATGTTTGAGAGCCTGCAGATCATGCGTCACTGACTGTTCTGTACAGAGTTTTACAAATGTTGTTCCTACTGATGTACTTACTACACATTATCTGAAAGATGCTTGCAAAAGTATCAACAAATTACTGAAATAAAAATACTTAAAAAAAAAAAAAAAAAAAAAAAAAGGCAGTTTTGTAAGTTTCAGTTCTTGGCCAAGTTACTCCTCCCACCTCCACTCCTTCAATGAACCAGTCTCATTTCCATCTTGGCTAGCTTCAGCTAGTCAACGTTGCATGACAATACACAAAAATCAGCCTGGTGTGCCACAAACTGTTCCCTCATATATCTCTTGCCATGTATACTCTGGAACAAGCTACCCATCTATGTCAAGCAAAGTTCTTCATTAGCACTCTTCAAGAAAAATCTTGAGTGGACGGGAAATAGGAAATACACCCCAGGGATCACTTGTGTGTGTCTCTGCTGGACAGTGGCACAGGAAAATAACTTTCTTGGGTGGCGTAAGCTATGGTATCTTGCTGGCTAGGCTTACGTAGGCCCTTGGGCAGATAGCCTAGTCCCTACCTATGAACCTATGTGAATAGCACTTTATCAGGAATTATTCTTTAAAAATAACACACATTAATCTAGAGTTTAGGCCAATATATCCATTTCTTAATATGTGCACTGTAAAACATTCACTTTGAATTTCATTCTGGTTACACACGTGGTTACCTCTGCATAGTAATTTGATTATACTACAACCTGAACTGTGTTATTTAATTCCAAGGTTTACATAAGTGCAGTTGTGTACCTACCATAAATGTAGATGTTCCGAGTGTATTCACTGTTGCAGTCATTACTCTTGGGTTATCCTGCTGGCAGGCTACCTGCAGTCGACCTGAATTCCAAAGTCTTGGTCTGGCGTCGGTTGCTGTCGCCTCCTCCCTGACATCAGTGCGCTGGGGGTATAAAAGATGCAGCAGATGCCATTTTCTTCAGTTTTTCTCGTCCCAGATGTCAGGTGCCCCCAAAAGGGTAGGCTAAAAAATTATGGCAATAAACATGCATGCACTAAGGTAAACATTTCCTTCATCTACAAGCAAATACACCACATAGGTTGTATAGAATAGAGAAGTACAGATAAGACCCAGCAAAAGAAAGGGGGATGGTGGGAGGGTAACCTGGACTGCAACAGTGAATACACTCAAACATCTACATTTATGGTAGGTACACAACTGTACTATGTTCATCATGTTTCACTGTTGCAGTCATTACTCTTGGGTTGAATCCCAAAGCTGAGGATGGGTGGCTGGGGCTAAATAGGATTAGGAGAGGCTATGAGGTCCTGCAGAACTGCAGTGGCAAAGCCTGCTCTGGATTTAGAGTACAGAGGTAAGTAGTAGTGCTTTGTAAAAGTGTGCACTGAACTCCAAGTTGCAGCCTCTAAGATGTCTTTGGTTGGTACTCCTCCGAGGAAGGCTGCTGACGTGGCTGCTGCTCTGGTTGAATGTGGCCTAATGCCCTTAGGCACTGATTTGCCATGTTGTGAGTAGCAGAAACGAATGCAATAGCCTATCCATTTTGAAATAGTCTGTTTTGAGATAGCCTTTCCTTGTGATCCTGCAGCATATGCCACTAAAAGTTGCTCAGTCTTTCTGAAAGCTTTAGTTCTGTCCAAGTGGAAGCGTAGCTGTCTGTGTATGCCCAAAGAATGCAGAAGTCTCTCACCCTTGTTCTGCGGGTTTGTATAAAAGGCAGGCAAGTGAATAGTTTGGTTAAGGGCCACACTGGACACCACCTTAGGCATAAATGTCGGGTTTGTCCTCAGAGAAACCCTGTCTGGGTGGAAAATGATAAAAGGATCCACAGCCATGAGTGCCTGTAACTCCGAGACTCGTCTTGCAGAGGTTTTTGCTAGGAGCAGAGCTGTCTTCCAGGATAAGAATTTTATATCAGCTGTTGAGGCTGGCTCAAAAGGAGGCAGTGTGAGTTTTTCCAAGACATAATTGAGATCCCATGCAGGTATTGGTGCTCTCCTTGGAGGTCTTATGTTTTTGGCCCCTCTGAGGTACTGCCTTATTAAAGGATAAGAAAAGATAGGTGGTTCCATATTGTAATGGGCTGAAATGGCAGATGCATGGATCTTAATTAATGAAAAGGATAGGCCTTTGTCCAGCATCTCAGTTAAGTATTGTAAAATCTGAGGAATATTTGGTACAAATGTGTCAATTCCTTGTGCCGGGTTCCAAGCACAGAATCTCTTCCATTTTTCTGCACAAGATTTTCTGGTACTGGGCCTCCTGGCCTCCAAAATAACATCCATCACAGCTTTGGAGAGAGGAGTGTTCTGAATGGCTACATTATCTGCCATGCTGCCAGATTTAAGGTCCTCAGTTGGCTGTGCAGGATCTGATTGTTTTGTTGGGTCAGTAAGCGAGGAATTTGAGGCAATGTCCAGGCTGGACCTTGCGACAAGTTCTTTAGGATTGGGTACCAGTGCTGGCGTGGCCAGTCTGGGGCAATCAGTATCATTTAGGGCTTCTCTTGTCTGACCTTTAGGAGTACCTTGGGGAGGAGAGGCAGTGGAGGAAAGGCCACTTTCCATGCTTGCTTGTGATAAGTCCTTGTGCAGAATATCTGTAGTTGGCAGTTGTGAGGGGAGGCAAATAGATCTATGTTTGGACATCCCCATTTCTTTGTTATCATGCTGAAGACTTGTGGATCCAGTTTCCACTCATGGGGATCCATGAGGTTTCTGCTTAGTTCGTCTGCCAGAGTATTTATCTTTCCTGGCATTTATTGTGCTTGCAGGTGAACTTGATAAGTCAATGCTGTGTCCCACAAAGTCATAGCTTGTCTGCAGAGGGGATAGGAATGTGCGTCTCCCTGCTTGTTTATGTACCACATGACTGTAGTATTGTCCGTCTTTATCAGTAGCTGTCCTGGATGAAGTAGATCCTTGAAAGCTGTCAGGGCATTCTGAACAGCTAGCATCTCTTTTTGATTGATATGAAGATGCATCTGGCTTGTGGGCCATGTGCCCTGAATACATTTTCCTGCCATGTGGGCCCCCCAGGCATAATCTGATGCATCCATTGTTAGTGTCTGCCTGGCTGTGGGTAAAGTGAATGGCTGTTCCTTGTTGTGGTGACAGGCCTGTGCCCACCATCGAAACTCCTGTTGCAGGCAGGGAATGAAGGTAATCAAGAGGCTGTGGCAATGTTGAGTCCAAACACTGTTTAGATACCATTGTAGTTTCCTCATATGCAGTCTAGCATATGGAATTAGCAGAATGCAGGATGCCATGAAGCCCAAAGCCTGCAGAATTTTTCTTACAGATAACTGGGTCTTTGTTGCCAACATTTTGAAGTAAGAAGTCAGTTGCCTTCATTTGTCTGGTGTGAGATAAGCCATCTGGGCAGCTTTATTTAAGCTGGCACCCAGGAATATTATCCCTTGAGAGGGTACTAGTTTTGATTTCTTTTCGTTTACTGTGTACCCTAGACAAATTAGTAATCTTTTTACAAACGCCAGATGCTTTAGTAGAATGCCCTTGTTCTCTGCTTGAATAAGGCAGTCGACCAAGTAAGGATATATTTGAATTCCTCTGTCTGCAAAATGCAATTACTGGTGCCAGGCATTTTGTGAAGACCCTGGGCGCAGTAGATAAGCCAAAGGGCAGTGCAGAGAATTGGTAGTGCATTGAGCCAGCTATGAATCTGAGGTAACTTCTGCAAGACTGTCTGATTGGGACATGCAGGTATGCCTCTTAGATCCAAAGTTACAAGCCAAGCCTTCTTGCCCAGCATGGGCAGAAGCTGCTGCAGAGTCAACATTTTGAATTTTGGAACATCCAGAAATGTGTTTAGAATAGACAGGTCCAGTACTGGTCTAAAGGCTTTGTCCTTTCTGGGTACCAAGAAAAGTCTCAAGTAAAATCCTTGTCCCTGCTCTTGCTGTGGTACTCGCTGAATGGCCCTCATGTCCATGAGGAATGAAACTTGCTTTTGTGCCTCTGCCCATTGATTGTGTGGAAGGTCTGGCATACCTTTTGCCCTTGGCACGGTGTGAAAGTGGAACCTGTAGCCCTGAGACACTATATTCAAGACCCATTTGGTGGTGATCATGTGCCAATTTTGTGAAAAAAGTGCTAGTTTTCCCACTAAGGGGGCTGCCAAAAGATAAGTGCTTGGTGCTGGCAGAGGAAAGTCATTGGGACTGTTTCCTGTATGTCTGTGATTTGTCTTCGCTTTTGGAGGTAGAAACACCCCATTGTTTAGGCCTGTATCAGCCTTGGGGCTGGGATCTGCCTCTGGGGCGTCTGTATCTGCCTCTTTGTGGCCTGTCTGACACTGGAAAGGACCAATTCTTTGTAGGCCAGTTCCTGCTAAATCTGGGTGGCTGCACCTGTAAGAAATCCTTAACTGTCTTCATAGATTTCGCTTTGTCCTCCATTTTCTTCAACACCTCTTCTGCTTTAACACCAAACAAAGTATCATGCTGTAATGGAGCATCTAATAATTTTGCTTTAACATGATCAGGCAGATTCTGTTCCTTTAACGAAGCATGCCGCCTAATGACAGAACCCGTAACAGCGGCCCTGCAAGAGGCCTCCAGAGAATCAAAACCACATTGCAAAGTATGCTTTCCCACTTGCTCAGTTGCATGCAATAAATCCTGCATTTCCTTGTTTTCTGCACATTCAGAATTTGTTAACATTTTCTGTTTAATCAGTGACATTAAGTATTGCTGATATTTAAGCATATGAAATTGACAATTTAAAGCCCTCACAGCCAAGGTAGCAGAAGTTTAAACCTTTTTCCCCCATCTGTCCAGTGCCCTTGAATCCCTATCAGAGGGGATAGGGTTTTTTGCAGTGGAAGCCTTGACCCCTTTGGGACCCTGAGAAATAGTTTCTGGGTCAGCAGCAGGGTTTTTATAAAGAAATTTATGTGAATCTAGAACCCTGTAGTATCTGTCTGGCTTAAAAGGTGCAGGGGGTAGAGAGTAAGAAGACAGGCCGGACTAGGAAAATACATCATCTACAATGTCTAAAACAGGGGGATAGCAAGAGGCCTGTGCTGAGATGGTAACAGAAAGTCTCTGAGCCTTTTCTTAGATTCTGAGTAATCTTGGCTCTCCCAGTGGAAGTGCTCCCTCATGGTATGCAGGGTTTCCCCAAAAGAATAATCCTCAGGAGGGGAGGCTGAAGAAATAGATTCTTCAGCATCGGAATCCTCATATGGAGGGACAGAGTATTCCTGTTCAGAAGAGGAGTCAGAGGAAATGGAAACCTGATCTGAAGATTCATATTCTGTCTCTTGCCTAGGCCTCTTATCAGGAGGGGGATGGGAACCCCTGATCAAAGTAATTAGGTCTTCGGCCATTTTGAGCATCTGTTTTTTAGGCATGGAGGCCTGTCCATGGGCTTGTTGCACTTGTTTCTTTATCTTTAGTGGTGCGTTAGTCTTTGCCTTTGAAGCTGTTGTCTGTTTTATATACAACTGTGTAGGCCTGAAAACACCCTCAGAAGCCGATGCCTGCTCAGCGGCTCTGGACCCATCTAAGGGAATATTTTCCAAGTGCGCAATACTTTGAGTTTCCAGTGGCCTAGTCTGCTCCACGTGGGAGTTGGAAGCGGCCTGCGGCTCTGAGGTAGTGGGCGTCAGGGACTGAGAACCGGCGAACCGGTGACTGACGTACAAGAAGCCTCGTCAGTTTTGGACCTCGGATGCCTGTCCTTTTCCTTGCGTTTCTTGTGAATTGCAGTAGTCGGATGGCTATCCGACGACACTGTGTAATTAAATCTTCGGCCAAAGTAATGAAATGCAAAATTATACCGACGTTTAATAATGCGTTGGTTAAATCTAGCACAAAACCTGCAATTAGCAATGTCGTGATCAGGGCCTAGGCAAGGAATACAATAAGAATGGAAGTCCTTATGAGGTATTTGCTTCCCACAAGAAATGCAATTAACTTCTTCTGACATCAGTCTGGAGCAAGAAAAAAGTTTCCCCAACGGGGTACTTAGCTTTAAATGAAGACTTCGGATCTGAAATTCGAACACGAAAATCTCAGGAGTCAGCTGACCGGCACTTGCGAACTGCTTCTGCTTCGGGCACCGCGCGGCAAGAAAGACTGAAGAAAATGGCGTCTGCTGCATCTTTTATACCCCTGGCGCACTGACGTCAGGGAAGAGGCGACAGCAACAGACGCCGGACCAAGACTTTGGAATTCAGGCCGACTGCGTGTAGCCTAACAGCAGGATAACCCAAGAGTAATGACTGCAACAGTGAAACACGAACATCTGGGAACTGTTTCATTGTTAACAATGACCCCTCAAGCCTCTGATATGATCCACTACTTTCAGCTAGTATCTCGATCAAGATTGTCTTATCTCTATACTTACACAGTACATCTCTCATCCTCTCAGCAACAGACTCAGGGTGAAAACTTACAAATCGGATACTTTTCAAAACAGCAATATAACTCGTGTACTAAGCATTTTTTTCCGGGGGGGGGGGGTGTCTTTAATTGAAATGAATGTCATTTGCTCCTGAGAATCCACCACCTTTTTTCAAAAAGAAGTATGGATTGTAGTATGTAAGAAAGTACAATCCAATTTTAGTGACACTTGTGAGGTATGCTGATAAGCGATCTAACACTTCTACTCATCTGTTCTCCACTGTAAAAACCCAAAATCAGAAAGTCATGTATATACTTCGTGACACATATGTAATGAAACATACCAGCAGCTGTAGCAGTGATACCATACTCCAAAACAGGGAACAAACAACGTACTGACAGACACAGGGCAATATACATTTATCAAGCAGTGATAAAATCCTCTAGGGACCACATTGAGCAGAATTTTACTCACTCTCTCCAGTTTGCAATGCATAACATTCACAACACACTTAGAAAGGCACACCTCCACACCCACAAACACAATCATCCACTCACACACCCACACAACATACCAGTCATCTTTAAGGCTTTTACCACTGCTCTTCAAATCACAGCAATAAAGGCTTTGGCAAACAAATGACTGAGGGATGTTAGCCTAGGACTCCCATCTGTAGCTACTGGAGCCAGTCTACTGCAGTTACACAACTGTCCCCCTCAGAAGGGCAGAAAAAAGATGTCAGTACAGATTTGCTCCATAGGTCTTTTACACCACACATATGGGCAAGAATGGATAACCAGGACAATGATAAATGGTTAATGTGGGCAAATCTGTTTGTTCAATGTCACACTTGTCTGCAAACTCAGTCTTGTGATATCTGCTACCCATCATCTTTCCAACACTTGTCAGTGCACAGCTGCAAATCCTGCTGTCCATTGCACTCTGACTAGCAGAAACACACACATGTACACTACATGTGTTGGTGAATAGTGGGGCTTTGCCTTCCTCTCCCCAAAACAGTGATGTAATGGCTAAGAGGTGCAAAAACTATTGGCACGTGTCAACTCAGGACACTACACAGATGTTGCAGCAATCAACTGCAGTGACACCACTATCACCCAAGTAAAGCTTCAAGACAATGTCAATCCAGCTTTGCTCCACAGTTATTACTTTATATAAACAGTAATTACACAGACATACAGAGGAACAAATGGAAATCAACCAAGTTCGAATGGTTCATGATGATGCTCCTTTAGTAGGGTCCACTTTTATTACTACTTTTAGTAGCAATAGTTATGATATCAAAGACATCATTAATAAGAACTGGGATTTAATAGTCCTTGACCACATTTATATGCTAAATTGAGGGACCCCTCTAGAGTAGTTTTTAGACGTGACAGGAATTTAAAAAGCTTATTACAGACTAGGAAGGAAGACAATTTTGGAAGCAGGAGGAAAGAGATGATAGTGTAGCATGTGCCCCCAATGCCCCTTCATGAAGATTGGGGTCAACTTCTTGATCAGAGGAGTGCCCTATGCGTCAAAGGGAAAATTTGACTGTAATACTAAAAGTATAGTCTATTTGGCCCAATGTCAAGCCTGCCCAGCTTTTTATATTGGGAAGTCGGACAGGAAACTAAAAGAAAGGGTTTACGAACACCTTTACAGCATTAGAACATCAAAGCAAGAAAATGCTCTGGCTAGACATGAGAGTGCTTTCCCATTACACTCTTTTAAATTTAGAGTGATTGACCAGCTTACGAGTGATGGAAGGTGGCCCTAGTTCATTATTTCTAGAAAAACTGGAATTAATATGGCAACTTCGTACTAGGGCCTACTACCCGTCAGGACTGAATGAAGTTTATTCCATATCTTGCATCCTTAAACTAAAGAATTTAATGAGGTGAATATATACCTTATTCACTTCAGCCTGCAAGAAAGGTTTCATATTTTTGCTTAAACAGGGTATGTTAAATATTTATCTAAATAGTCAAAAATGTACTTATTTGTTCAGTTAGGTATATACATGGTTATTCACATTCACTTAGTTGTTATCTACACATGAATGTGTTTGCATTTAGAGTTGTTTATTTGAATGTGTACACTCTTATTTCATCTTTATTCATACTCACCAGACGTCCTTTACAGGATGGTTTTCTCTGCTCCAGTCTTTATAGCTTTTTAGCTTCATGGTTTTAAATTCAGACAACATGGGGCTAATATAAGTGTTTCGTTATATATTTCTTCATCCTACTTTTTAGAACTGTCATTATTAACTACTATTGAAGGTTATTTAAGATTTTAATACTTTTTCACACAGTGGTAAAGTATTTTATTTTATACTGTTTTCAATTTTACACTTCATTCTTGACTTCTCACTTTTTACTGTTACCTTAACTATTGGTTTTAATGTTAGTATGGTTTTTAAATATTTCTGAATTTACTTTTAAAGGGTCTTTTAAGACTGTTTTCGAACTGATGAGCTATATTTATATTTACACATATACAAATATATTTACTGCATACATACTTGTTTTACAAGAAGCTGGATTTTTAAAAAAGCATACAATGGGTTAATTGTTCTTTTCTGCTTACCTTGGGGGCGGGTTTGCTTTTGCTTGGAGGAAGTTGATGTGGTTTGAACTTGTACATACTGTTTGAAACATTCTTGTTGCAACTGTCTGATGAAGTCTCACTAAGGGGTGAGACGAAAAGCGCTTTATGGTTACTGTTTTTTATTGTTTTTATCATTTGTTTGAACCAAAGTCTGAAGAATAAACTTTGGAAACTACTACTGTGTGCGTGCCTCAAGCCCTCTTGCCTGCATTCCTGTTTTTACGAGTCACTATATCACCACCTCGCAGACCTGGGCTGATCACACAATACCTGGAAAACAAAGTTGTGTTCAGGCCAGTAGACAAAACATGTTTCGCTAAGGCACTAAAATCATATTGCTTCTTCATGCAATACACATGGTCCCTAATTCTTTCTTTTAAGCTCCTATTCGTCTTACCAATGTAAAATTTAGAACACTGACAATGTGCTAAATAAACCACATTCCTGGTGGAGCAATCAGCAGATGCCCTCAACTTCCATAAGTAGCCTGTGACCGGATGCCTAAAGAACCTAGACTCATCTATAAACTGACAAAAATTGCATTTATGGCATTTAGATGTACCCATCAAAACTTGGGAACCAGACATAACATGTCTAGGAAAACATAACATGTCTAGGAAAACATAACTGTTGCCTTAAATTACTGTGGTTCTTGTATACAAACATAGGGCCATGTGCTAATATATCAGAACATCTGTTGTCAGTCTGTAAAATATGCCAGTTCCTGGTAACTATATCTTTCACCATATTTACACCATGGGAAATTTTCAAAACAATGGGAGGACAACAATACCTATGAGGTGATCTGACTGATTGCCTATACAGAACATATGGACACACTCTATCACTCTCGTTGGTTATTCTGGCACAAGCTTGATCAACTTCAACTTGGGTGTAACCCCTGATGGCAAACTCTTTCTTCAAATCTGACAAATTTCCTTCAAAGTCAGAAGTAGTACATGACAACCTAGAGACCCTGAAGGCTTGACCTCTCACAATGTTCCCACATATATGTTGTGGATTAATACTCCGCCTATGGAGATATGACGTTCTATAACAGTCCTTCCTATGCATCCTGAACAGCATTTTGCCATTCTCCAGCCGGATGTTCACCTCCAAGAAATCAACATTGACTTGGGAACAAGTGAGGGTAAATTTCAAAAAATTACTGCCATTATTTAAAGAATGAAAAAACAAGTCAAGCTCTTGCTTGTTGCCTTTCCAACCAAGAAAAATGTCATCAACAAAACGTCTACATATGGCAATATGACCTCTATGTTGTCCCAATACATGATGGAATTTCCATTCCGACATAACAAGATTGGCATAAGAATTAGTGCAGGTGGTCCCCATAGCCCATGCCAGATTGTTGCCAGTAAAAGCATCAGTTAGTATACATTCTCTTAACCGTCAAAACTCCAGGCTATTGAACAGTAAACCTACAATACACAATTAGTGTAAGATTAAGCAAATACATTTACAACTTTGAGACTGTTCCGTTGTTTGGAAAACAAATCTTGCCTTTACTGCTGGAGTCACATTTGTCTACTTTCTTGGTTTATACCTTGCGTTTTCCAGAACAAAGTATGCCGTCCTCTAACTTTTGAGTTAACAGTGCATTGGAGTACCACTAATCACATCAGAGTGACTCGACTCAAAACATGATTACACAGTAAACAAACATTAAATCATGACAAACTCCTTCCCCTTGTTACATTACAGCAATGGACAGTAACTTGCATTGTTTGCCACAGTCCATTACTTCACCACCACTCTACAGTGTTTTCTTCATGCTACTCCAAGTTAACTACCCACCCTCCTTTGTGGTTACAAAAAATATGCAGAAACGTATCAAACCATTCAATATAAATAACTCAATGGACTTTAATACAAATCTCATTCTATTTTCCACCAACAAATCACATGCAGTACAAGATTTTACATCCAAGTATGCAAGCTTCTCTCTCTCACCCCCACCCCCCATTCTGTCATACACCAGCAAACTCCAAGCAGATAGGAAATGCCAAACACAGAGATAATGGATTTTTTTTTTCCTTAACATGTCCTGGTACCTCGGCAATTCGCCTTCAGTGGAAAACCTCACCAAACAAAAACCATCTCCTTATATACAATTAAATTATTAATCAATCAATTCATAAATCAATTCATAAATCAATTTGGAACCAATTTAAAGGTATAGCAGCTCACTAGGTTTAAAATTTCATGACAATGTTACACAACAGCATAAATAAACATTGCTGAAAATTTTAAATTCATACTAACAACTATCTACAGCTTATGCCTTAATACAAAATCTAAAATGTTATTAATACAAAAATTTCAACAATGCAAAATTTCATAACAGAATCCCAGTGTCTAAATTCATGCTCCTCGGATATAAAGTATGATAATTAAAAATCATTTTGTATTCTAATCTATTAAGTTCAGTTTTGAAATTGCCAACCTCAAAATGTGGTCTGGCCAATACACTAAAAATAAATCCATCACTATTACCACTGTGCACATTAACAAAATGTGAGGCCACGGGGCTATCCATACTACTCCTTCTCACATCCCCCAAATGTTCAAGGATGTGCATTTTTACTTTCTGGTGGTTTGGCCAACATACCAAAGTGGCTTAACACAATCACACCACAAAATGTAAACCACCCCTTGTGATAAACAGTCAAACTTGTCAAACGCTTGATACTTTTTCCCACTGATTTTCTTTCCATGTAGATTTCTAGCCCTATTGCATACAGAACATCGCCCACAACATTGCATGCCAACATTCGAGGCATCTGTTGGATAATCCAACTTCCTAGTTAACAATTCTTTCAAATTATTAAATCTACTATAGGAAAAAGTAATATGTCTAGGAAACAAACAACCAACAGTCATATCATCACAAACTATATGCCAAAATTGTTTGAGAATTTTCTCAACTATCTGTGAAAATTCAGAACACCTAGATACAAAAAATAATCTATCCTGTTCACGTGAAGCTAAGCATTGTTTGTGGTAAACGCCTCTTGTTTTCTGTCCTCCACACAACCTATCCTTGATTTCTAACAGCATCGTCTCCGAATAACCTCTAGAAGAAAGTCTTACAAACACCTAACTAAGGACTTCATCCCACAATTTTAAGTCAGAGGTGTTCCTGAGGATTCTTTTAAATTCCCCTTCAGGCAATGCTTTAATCAGGTGTGGAGGATGCATGCTGCTGGCATGCAAAAAATTATTGACAGAGGTGGGTTTCCTAAACGGTCTGTATTGCACCTTACAATCCCCTCCAATGTAAAATTCTATGTCCAGGAAAGATATGTTTTCTCTTGAACATTCAAAAACAAACCTAAGCCCATGTGAATTTTTGTTCAAATCCTGCATGAAACCATTAAACAAAGATGATTTCCCCTTACAAACAAAAATAAGATCATCAATGTATCGTGTGTAAAAACATTCTTAACAAAAAATGCATTCTGAAACATGAATTCCTTCTCAAATTCACCCATATATATGACTGCATAGGTGGGAGCAACAACAGGACATGCTATCAACAGCAGTGGTGACCCTCCGTACCGCACTGGAATGGCATAAAAGTAACATAAAAGCAAGTAATTGTCTTTTTTTCACATTCGCAGTATCACATGGTCTTTAAAGAGACTTTTAAGTCTGCAGTATCATCATTCCTCAATAAATCTAAGCCACTTTGATGCTACTACCCACACATACGCATAACACTGATGTGCTTGGCATGCAAGTAGGGTCTACTGTATGTGACAGGTTTCTGTACATCTTTGGGCTCCGAATGTAAAGGAATTAGAAGATTGTGGCCATAAGAAGTTGTATGGCCTTGAGATGCATCCTCATCCAGTGCAACTACAAATATTTCTAAACTATGGAACTCTCTCCAGCCTGCCCTTTGCAACACCCAGGACCATACTAAATTCAAATCTCTCTTGTTCTCCTATCTTACTACTACATGGATATGCACACCCCACCCCCAGAACTTAATTTCCCCCTCAGCCATTAAACCTACCCACCCTCTGCAACAACGTCTACTTTCACCACACTATGACTTTCACCTACTTCACTCAATCCTCTGCCTACCTTAAAGTTTTCCTTAACTAAAAAAAAAACATATTTCATATATAATAATCTGTCTAGATCAAGAATGTCTGATTACCATATTGTATGCCATATTTTCTCTGAATTTATTGCATGTTATTTTATTGTATGTTACACACCATCTAGAACGGATTGTATACTATTCAGAAGTGATTGTATACTCTATTTCTATGTAACTGTTACCTGGAGCTTTTCTCCCTGGGCCTACACTGAAAATGGGCTCCACGTGGCCCAGTGGACATTCCCGGTTACCAAATTGAAAATAAAAAAGAAGGTATGTTCTTACCATAACGTTCCATGTCTGTTGTCCTGTATCTCGCCTTCCTTCTTTCTGGTTGGGTTCGGCTCCGACTCGGCCACTTCTAAAGCTCAAAGAGTCCTTACTGGCCCGAGGCTAGCCCCTTATACCAGTATGCTTAGCGGTAGCTACCCAGATCTCGTTTGACAACTAACCACTAAATAGAACTATAAATTACCAAATATAAGAGATAACCAGGCAATACTGCTTCCTTGTACCGAAAAAACAGAACAACAAATGGTGACAAGGACTATATCAACAGCTGAAAAGCAAAGGAAACTCGGCCAAATCAACCAAAAAGGGAATTCCTCTCAATCATCCAGGATGGGGGAAGGGGGGAGGGATGCAAGAAGGAAGGCGAGATACAGGACAACAAACATGGAATGTTATGGTAAGAACATAACTTCTTTATGTTTTGTCCATCTCGCCTTCCTTCCTTTCTGGTTGGGACAGCGTCCACAGCACCTAAATCCAGGGTGGCTCACTGGAAGAGAGACTTCAGAACCATGGAACCAAAATATGCCCTGTTCCGAGAAGCCATGTCTACTTTGTAATGAATAATGAAGGCATGGGGAGTAGCCCATGTTGCTGCCGCACAAATAGTATCTAATGGAAGCTTGGCTTGAAAAGCTATGGCGGTAGCCAAGGACCTAGTAGAGTGTCCCCTTACCTTTCCCAGGACAGACACATTCCGAGACTCATATGCATAAGTAATAGTATCAGACAGCCATTTTGACAAGGTCACTTTGGAAACTGGTGAGCCTTGCTTACTCTGTGAGGACACAAACAGCTGATGTGATTTTCTGATGTCCTTGGTTCTTTGAAGATAAAATCATAACTGCCTGTGGACATCCAACTGATGTCGCTTATACTATGCCTTGTTGCCATAATTTGGAAAGAATACAGGGAAGTTCAATGGACTGATTCAAATTATACTCTGAACAGACTTTTGGTAGGAAGGAAGGATTTGTTCTCATAGATCCTCTATCCTTGTGAAAAATCATACAAGGATGGAAAGTGTCTAACTCGGAAACCCGTCTAGCTGATGTAACTGCAATCAAGAAAAGAGTCTTCCATAAGAATTTAAGAGGACAAGAAGTGGCTGGGTTCAAAGGGAGGAAGGATTAGAGACGCTAGCACTAGATTTAAATCCCAAGGATGAAGAGGTTCTCAGATGGGAGGTCTTAATAGAGTAGTACCTTTTAAAAAGGCCCTACGTAGCTTGTGGGACATGACGTTAGAACCCTTAAGACCCACATAAAAACTGGAAATAGCAGCCAGTTGAACTCTAATCATAGCAGTCACTGCTCCTTTCTCAAAGGTTTTGGCCAGGAAGTCCAAATTTTTTGAAATTGGTGCTGTAAAGGGATCAGTGTCATTTTGTTCTGCCCAGAAAGAGAACCTCTTCCATTTACTAGCGTAAAGTTTTCTACTAGTTGGTTTGTGAGAAGAAACTAGAATATGCTCAACCACAGGTGAGATATCCGGAAGCCTGGCTAGGACTGGAAGTGGAGAAACCAAGATGTCAGCTTGAGAGTTTCAATGGAGGGATGAAGAGCACCCGAATGATTTGTCAGGAGATCTGGAACCAGGTCCAGAATCCAAGGCTCCTCTTGCAGGTAATGCCAAAGGAATGGGAACCAGATCTGACGAGGCCAATAAGGAGCAATGAAGATCAGTTTGCGACTCAATGACTTTGCTTTCTGAAGAACTTTTGGAATTAAAGGAAAGGGAAGAAAGGCATAAAGAACCTCAGGGGGCCAATTGTGGATAACTGCATCTCTGAGTGACTGTCCCGATGGGGGAACTAGGGCAAAGTAGCTGCTGCATTTGATGTTTAGGTGTAAGGCAAAAAGATCACAGCATGGCTGGCCCCATCTGCGGAAGATCATATCCGCCACATCTTGTTTCAGAGACCACTCGTGGGGCATGGCAATTGCCCTGGAGCGTTTGTCCGCTATCACGTTGGACTTCCCCAGAATATGCGCTGCAACCAGAAAACGCTGAGAGGAAATTGCTCATTGCCATACTCGAAGGGCCTCTCAACACAAGGGGTAAGATTTGGTTCCGCCTTGTTTGCTTGATGTACCACAGTGACATGTCTGTCTGAATTGCTATATAGCCCAAGGGAAGTGAGTCTTGAAGTGCTTGCAGCGTTAACATTGCTCTCATCTCCAGGACATTGATGTGCAAATGGTACTCGTGAGTTTACCAAGTTCCTTGGACTGTCTTGTCCCAGATAATGCCCCCCACCATATCTGGGAAGCATCTGTGGTCACTGTGGCTACTGGAAGAGGGACTTACTAAGGGTCTGCCTAGAGTGTCTAGGGAAGAGTGGAGTCACCACTGTAGATCTTTCTTGCAAGCATCTGTGATTAAGATCATGTGTGACATTGATATTTCCTAATATGACCACTGACTGAAGAGGAGCCATGGCAAAATCTTCATATGGTAACGAGCTAACGAGAGTAATGCAAGTCACCACACCACAAATCAGGCAGTTTGAACCGTTTATTTGTAAAGCGCTTTTCATCTCAGGCAATCCCAAGACTTGTTCAAAGTCTTGGGATTGCCTGAGACAAAAAGCGCTTTACAAATAAATGGTTCAAACTGCCTGATTTGTGATGTGGTGACTTGCATTACTCAGCTTGTTTTTTTGTCTTTGTTTGTGAGCTTTCCTAGTTTGAGACTAGAGTAATGGCAGCCGCCATCAAACCAAAGACCTTTAGGACCAACTGTGCCTGAACCTTTGACAAGAGGAGACCTGATGACGAATGGCAAGCACCCTTTCTTGCGGAAGCTTGGCTGTCATGTCTCTTCTATTTAGTTGACCGCCTATGAAAGTAATACACTGAGAGGGCGACAAGGCAGATTTTTCTTAGTTTATTGTGATTCCTAGATGTGCACAAGTGTGAATCGTGTGGTTCCTGGCCCTTAAGAGATGATGCTCAGTGGTGGCAGTGAGGAGACAGTAGTCTAAGATAAGGAAACACCTGGAATCCCAAGCGTCTCAGGTGAGCCATTACTACTGCCATGCATTTGGTGAACACCCTGGGGGCTGTGGTGAGGCCAAAGGGCAGAGTTCTGAAAGTACAGTTGTGTACACTTACCATAAATGGAGATGTTGGAGTGTATTCACTGTTGGAGTCATTACACTTGGGTTATCTGCCTGCAGGTAGCCCTCAGCCAGCCCGAATACCAGAGTCTTGGGATTTCTGCATCGGATGTTGTTGCTTCTTCCATGATGTCAGGTTGTCAGGGGTATAAAACAGGCAGCCAACGCCATTACATCAGTTTTTCTTGTCCCAGATGTCAGGAGCCCCCCAAACAGGAAGCTAGTATATGGTGTGGAACACCACCAGTAAAAAGTAAATATCCCGCCATAAAAAATGGCCATATAGTGGATAGGTAGAAAGGATAGAAAAAAAACGGGGGTTGGAGGGAGGGAAACCAGGACTGCAACAGTGAATACACTTGTACATCTACAATTATGGTAAGTGTACACAACTGTACTATGTTCTTCATGTTTCACTGGTGCAGTCACACTTGGGTTGATTCCCAAAGCTGAGAAAGGGTGGAGGCATTCAAGAGGAGTTAGGGCTGGCTAGCAGGCCTTGTAAGACTGCTTTAGCAAATCCATCTCTGGATTTAGAAAAAAATAGATAAGTGGTAATGTTTGGTGAAGGTGTGTACAGAACTCCAGGTTGCAGCTTCCAGAATGTCCCTAGTAGGGACCCCCCTGAGAAATGCTGTAGAGGTGGAAGTAGCCCTAGTGGAATGTGTTCTGATCCCCTGTGGGGAAGGTTTTCCATGGTGCTTGTAGCAGAAATGGATGCAGTGTGCTATCCATTTGGAAATGGTTTGCTTTGAAATGGCCTTGCTCTCTGCCTCTGTAGCAAAACTGACTAGCAGTTGGTCAGATTTTCTGAAAAGTTTAGTCCTGTCAAGGTAGAATCTGAGTTGTCTGTACATGACCAAGGAGTGCAGGATCCTCTCCCCTTTATTTTGAGGATTAGGGAAGAAGGTTGGCAAATGGATGGCTTGGTTTAGAGCCACACTGGAGACCACCTTAGATAAAGGGCGGGTTAGTCCTGAGGAAAACCCTGTCAGCATGGAAAACAAGAAGTTATGTACTCACCATAATGTTCCATGTTAGTTTTCCTCTCGCCTTCTTTCTTGCTGGATGGGTTCGTAGCTGAACCTCGGCTCGGACTCTGCCTAATACTAAAGCTCGAGAGCTATTTTTACCGGCTCGAGGCTAACCTATGTCCCATAATGCTAGGCGTCATATACCCAGATCTCGTTTGATAGCTAACACTATGGACAAAAACATGTCCCACCACAAGAAAGGATAAATCTATGAACTCTATACAACTATGAGCCCCACAGCCTGTCTTTCACCAGGGCTACCAAAAAGGGGACAAGAGCTCTAGGTGAAGGGGTAATCCTGGTGACAAAGAACGTCTCACCCAATACTCTACGTCTTTCCAGGCTAGGGGGATGGAGGGTGGGACGCAAGAAAGAAGGCGAGAAGAAGACAACTAACATGGAACGTTATTGTGAGTACATAACTTCTTAATGTTAAGTTGTCAATCTTGCCTTCATTCTTGCTGGATGGGACAGCGTCCCTAGCACCTTAGTCCTGGGTGGCTCAATGGAACAGATTCTTGAGTACAGTGGAACCAAAATCAGCACGATTTCTGGAGGCAATATCCAGTTTGTAATGAGAAATAAAGGTATGAGGGGAAGCCCATGTGGCCGCTGCACAAATAGAATCCATAGGTAACCTCGCTTGAAAAGCAACTGAGGAAGCTAATGCTCTAGTTGAATGAGCTCTAGGTTTGGTAGGGAGCACCTTATGCCTCAATTGATGTATTAAAGTGATAAGAGAGGTCAACCATCTGGACAAGGTCACTTTAGAAACTGGAAGGCCTTGCTTGTAAGATAAGAAGAGTTGCTCTGATTTTCTCGTTAGTTTAGTTCTATCCAGATAGAAGCGTAGCTGCCAGTGAACGTCCAAGCAATGTAATCTTCTCTCAGCTCTGTCAGTGTAATTTGGAAAGAAAACTGGGAGATCAATGGTCTGATTGAGATTTTTTTTCAGATAGAACCTTAGGTAAAAAGGATGGATTAGTCCTAAGAGCCACTCTATCTTTGTGAAAAACAAGATGGGGGGGGGGGGGCGCACAGATGGTGCTTGTAGTTCTGAAACCCTTCTCGCTGAGGTAATAGCTACCAGGAAAAGTGTTTTCCAGGAGAGCAGTTTTAACAAGCAGGAGGCAGCAGGCTCAAAAGGAGGCAGAATTAATGATGACCGTACCAAATTTAGATGCCACGGTGGAGGAGGGTCTTTGACTGGGGGCCTAAGTAATAGGGTACCTTACAGAAAAGCTTTGCAGAGCTTGTGGGACATAATGCTGGATTCTGACAAGCCAACGTGGAAATTTGCAATAGCTGCCAGCTGGACTCTGATAGTGGCTGAAGAGGAGCCTTTTTGGAAAAGTTCAGCTAAAAAATCTAGAACTGTTTGGACAGGAGCAGTGAAGGGGTCGACTTGATTTTCCCTTGCTCAAATAGAGAAACGTTTCCATTTACTAGCGTACATCCTTCTGGTGTTAAGACTTGTGAGAGGCAAGTATAATCTCACGTACTGACTGAGAAATTAAGGGAAACCTGGCTAGGGTTGGAAGTGGAGCAACCAAGCTGTGAGGTTGAGAGACGAAAGGGATTGGTGCAGCCTGCCCGATTGATGGGTCAGAAGGTCTGGCACAGGGTCCAGATGCCAGGGCTGCTCCAGTAGGTGACGTTGTAGGAACGGAAACCAGACTTGTCGGGGCCAGTAAGGGGCAATGAGGATCATCCTGGATCTCGAGGCAGTTGCTTTATGGACTGAGTGATTAAGGGAAAAGGGGAGAAAGCATAAAGGAGACCCCGGGGCCAATCGTGGGCTACAGCGTCTCTGGGAGAGAGGCCCGGAAGAGGAAAGATGGTGAAGAAGTCCTGACACTTGCTGTTTTGCGGGGTTGCGAAAAGGTCACAGCAAGGCTGACCCCACCTTCTGAATATTTGATCCACTACTAGTTGGTTGAGAGACCACTCGGAGGGCATGAGAATGTCCCTGCTCAGCCTGTCTGCTATGACATTGGACTTTCCGGGAAATGTGTTTTGCTACCAGAAACCGGTGAGAAGAGATCGCCCATTGCCGGAGTCTGAGCGCTTCCCGACAAAGAGGATAGGACCTGGTTCCGCCCTGTTTGTTGATGCACCATACTACGGGCATATTGTCTGTCTGAATCGCAATCGTCCCAGTGGGAAGAGAGTTCTGGAGGGCCTGCAACGCCAACAGCACCGCTCTAATCTCCAAGACATTGATGTGCAAGTGGCACTCGAACGGTTGCCATGTGCCCTGGACTGTCCTGCCCTGAAAATGCCCCCCCACCCGATCAGGGAGGCATCTGTTGTTACGGTGGCAACCGGAGGGGGAAGAACAACCGGTCTGCCTTGAAGCACCTGAGGTGAGACCATCCACTAAGTTAGGTGTCGTTTGCATGATCGAGTGATGAGAATATTGTGCGACATGGGACGCTGCTGAAAGGACCATTGGGAAAAAAGCATCCACTGTAGTATCCGCATATGAAAGCGAGCTAGGGGGAGTAAGGTGATTGTTGCAGCCATTAGACCCAGCGTTTTCAGTACAAGCCTGGCTTGGATTCTGTCCTCCTGTAGTAGGATTTGAACGTGACTGCGAATGTCTAACACTCTTTGTGTAGGTAGTTTTGCTGACAACTCCACCATGTTTAACACGGCGCCTTTGTAGGTAATATGCTGACAAGGCAGACTTTTCGAAATTTATGGAGATGCCCAGCGCTTTGCACGTTTGTACAGCGTAATCCCTGGCTTGAAGTAACTGGTGCCTGGTGGTGGCAGTAAGGAGCCAGTCATCCAAATATGGAAACACCTGGAATCCTCGACGTCTCAGGTGAGCCGCAACCACTGCCATGCATTTGGTAAACACCCTGGGGGCTGTGGTGAGGCCAAAGGGCAGGGCTCTGGAATTGATAATGACTGGCTCCCAGCTGGAAGCAGAGAAACCTCCTGTAGCGCCTGCTCATTTGGATATGGTAGTACGCATCCTGAAGGTCTATAGAGCGCATCCAATTGTCCTGACCCAAAAAGGGAAGAATGGACTGTAGTGTGACCATCCGGAATTTTGTTCTTTGAACCGATTTGTTCAGTCTGCTGAGATCCAAAATAGGTCTCCAGTCCCCTGTCTTTTTTGGTACCAAAAAGAATTTGGAGTAGATTCCGGACCCTTGTTGGTCTGCTGGGACTGGCTGGATGGCTCTTTTTAAAAGCAGCTTTGAAATTTCTAGTGCTGCTTGGTCTCTCAGACTGGGTGGAACATCTAGAAAAGGCCCTTTTGGTTGATGTGGGGTGTGGATAAAGGGGATTTTGTAACCCTCAGATATGATCGACCGTACCCATCTGTCTTGCGTAAGAAAGCGCCAGGCTTTTGGGTACAGTGAAAGTCTTCCCCCGACTGCCTCCGAAGGTGGACAGTCGGGCAGCTCCTCAGGGGTGCTGAAAGGGTTTGTCAGAGAACGATTCTCTGCTACCCTGATTCTGCGGACCCCCTCTGCCCCTAGGGCGGAGTCTGTTGTTCCCTCCTTTGCCTCTGGAGGGAAGCTCACCACGTGCGTCTGGCAGAACTCCTTGAGGTTTGCGGAACCACATTTTCCCACCCTTTTGACCCTTAGGATATGGTCTAGAAGCGGTGGAAAAATGGACTCCCACGGCAGAGAGAGTCTTGCCTTCTTGTTCGCACCTGGTTAAGGTATCCTTCACTTGAGGTCCAAAAAGAGCAGAACCATCAAAGGGGGTGTTAGTGAAGGACGCCTTGAAGGGGTCAGCAAAATTGCAGAGCCGCATCCAGGCGTGTCTCCTTAGAGCAACACCCCTACCTGCGGCTCTACTCGCTCCATCGGCTGCATAAGAGATGAGCCGCATGGAAGAGTTAACAATAGAGTTCAGGGTCCCCAGCTGGGAGTTGATCTTTTCCTGAGACCCCACAGCTGCTGGGTCCTGCAATGTTTCACCCAGTTCCTTGAGAAGGTCTCTCTGAAGTCGGGTGAAATGGCATAAATAGTTCAGCAACCGCATGGCAAAGATCGCTGAAGAAAACATCCGCTTGCCGTACCTATCCATAGTCCTAGATTCCTTATTAAGAGGATGGACAGGTACTGAAGGGTCAGCCAACTCCTTCTTAGTGGCTGCCGCCACCACCATGGCATCCACAGGGACACCGTTAGAGAGAAACTGTTTGTCTGTCGGGGCAGTAATAAATTTAGTGGGCATCCGGGGAGTTGGTTCCATAGTATCCGGAGCCATCCACGCCTTCCGAGCCACCACCTCCATAAGTGGGTCGAAAGGCGGGGACACCCAGGAGGTGGAAGGGCGAGAACCGAATGCATCCAGGTACACCGACTCGTCCTCGGATGGGTTAAGGGCAGACCAGTTCCCCCTCTATTTGAGGATCTCTAAGATGTCAGAAAAGGAGACATCCTCAGAGGGGGACCTTGGGGACCCTTCTGAATCATCCAGGTCGGTGTCAGATGTCACTGACTCAGGAGAGTCAACATATTTCCTCTTACATGTCCTCTTCCGAGGGGGCTCCCCCGAAGGATCAGGGGAGGCCTCGGAAGAGGAAGAAAGGCCCAATGGGGCAGCCTGGAGTGTCGGTTCTCCTCGCTTGGGGTTGGGAGGGTAGGCAGGGGCCAAAGCAGGCACTGTAGAGGGAGGGGCCGAGGAGGCCGACCGTGGCGCCGGTATTGGAGCCAGCACGCTCCTCATGACCTCAAAGGTGCCCCTGTCAGGCAGGGAAGAAGGACCCAACTCCGAGGAGATGAGAGCTCCCCCCAGCACCGAGAGGGACGGCTCCGAGTCCGATGTCGTGGGCCGAACTCACCTGCGCTGAGGCTCCGAAAGGGAGAGCGGGGTCGGACAAGGGTCCGATGCCACTTGCCTCCTCGGAGGTGACCAGGGAGTCTCGGCACCCGGATCCCTCCAAGGACGGAGCCAAGGATGGGATCGGAGCCGACGAAGGAACCGACAAAAGAGGGACTGGTTCAGACGCCCCCACAGTACTCACCTCGACGACCTCCGGCTCCCAACTCAGCAGAGTAGTCGGAGGAGGAACTTGAGTGGGTGTAGGGGTAGCCCCTGTCTGTTGAGATGGGCTATGTAGCAACTGGGCCAGTGGCTGCGACTTCAAAAGCCGGCTGACTACCCTCTCGAGGTCATGGTCCGAAAGCCTGGAAGACCTAGAGAAATGAGATCTATGGCTCCGCTCCGACAACAGAGGAGACTTCGTAGCCGATCTAACCAACTCGAGAGACGGAGACCTGGAGCACTTTCTGCTCAGGGAAGGCTCTGACACTAAATTTGGAGCAGACTGAGGTCTAGGTGCCTCAGTTCCGGCCGGAACCGACGAGGCAGCAAGAGAACCACTCGGAGCCGGCTCCGAACATGGAGCCGACAATTTGGCAGGCTTTGGAGGTTTTCCAGTCATGGTCTTAGCTGGAGAACCTTCAGGCTTTAACAAGCCTCTAAGAATGAGTTTATTTCTTCGCTCCTGCAGGACTCTAGGGCTAAAAGCATGGCAGATGGAACAAGAGACTTGCAGGTGCAGAGGGCCCAAATAATACACACAAGAAGTGTGACCGTCTATCAGAGACATCTTCTGACAGCACGAGTCACACTTCTTGAAACCCGATACGTTAGTATCCTTAGACATACTAATGTAAAAATGACACTAATATATAATAAAAAATTACAATAAGCAGAAAAAGGGAAACTACCACTAAACAGAGGGACAGAATTCCACACAAACACAGAACAACTAAGGGAAAACTGTACTACTAAGGGGGAGGGTCAGAGGCCCAACCACCTTAAGGGTGGAGAAAAGGGAGGGGGGGTTAGCAACTAAAGGGGGGGGAACTAGTCGCCAACTTCACTAACACTAAAAAGGTAAAATAGGAAAAAATCTGACAGAAAAACCATCTATAAAGCTATTAATAATAATATACGACCTGGATCCGGTGAAAAACGCAACCTCGTAGCTGAAGCGGCAAACGAAATCTGGGTATATGACGCCTAGCATTATGGGACATAGGTTAGCCTCGAGCCGGTAAAAATAGCTCTCGAGCTTTAGTATTAGGCAGAGTCCGAGCCGAGGTTCGGCTCCGAACCCATTCAGCAAGAATGAAGGTGAGACTGACAACTTAACATTGAAGGGTTCCAAAGCCATTAGTGCCTGTAACTCAGACACTCTTCTAGCTGAGGTTATGGCTAAAAGTCTCGCTGTTTTCAAAGAAAGGAATTTTAACTCTGCTGAAGCTGCAGGTTCAAAAGGGGGGAGCGTGAGCTTTTCCAGTACAAAGTTAAGGTCCCAGGCAGGGATGGGTGCTCTCCTAGGGGGCCGTAAGTTGTTAGTCCCTCTCAGAAACTGTTTGATGAGAGGATGAGAGGGTGAGAGAATAGAGGTGGCTCAGTATTATAATGAGCTGAGATGGCAGAGGCATGAATCTTAATGGAGAAGGATAGGCCTCTGTGAAGTAGCTCTGCTAGGTAATCAAGTATTTGAGGTAAGGAGGGCACAGCTGTATCCTTTCCTTGAGACAGACTCCAAGAGCAATATCTTTTCCACTTTTCAGCATAGGATTTTCTAGTACTAGGCCTTCTGGCCTCAAGAATGACGTCCAGCACCTGCTTGCTGAGGGTTGCTGGTGGAGTATTCAGGGGATAAGCCAGGCTGCAAGGTTTAGGGTTTGCAGATGTGGATGCAAAATCTGTCCTTCCTGCAGAGACAGCAGGGAAGGAGTCTGATGAAGGTGCCAGGGTGGCACTGTTGTCAGACTGCGTATGAGTGGGTACCAGTGCTGGTGTGGCCAATCTGGGTGAATAAGAATTGCCCTTGGGCTGTCCTGTCTGCTGATCTTGAGTAGTACCTTTGAGAGGAGGGGCAGAGGGAGAAAGGCAAAAATTGAGAGGTTTTCCCATTTGAAGGATAAGGTCTCCACCTTCCAGGCCCTGCTGTGAGGGTTCCTGGTGCAAAATTTGCTGGTGGTTCTTGGGGGAGGCAAAGAGGTCCACCTCCGGTGTCCCCCACCTCTGGATTAGAAGGTTGAAGGTGTTGGGCTCCAATTTCCACTAGTGTGGGTCCAGGAGATTTCTACTTAAGTAGTCTGCCAGTGAATTCGGTTTGCCTGGCAGGAACTGAGCTTGGAGACGTACTTGGTTGCTCAAGGCTGTGTTCCACAGGGCCATGGCTGACCTGCAGAGTGGGTAAGAATGGGTTCTCCCCTGTTTATGTACCACATAACTGTGCTGTCGTCCGTTTTTATCAGCAGCTGTCATGGAAGGATTAGGTATTTGAAGGACGTCAGAGCATACTGTACAGCTAACATCTCTTTTTGATTGATGTGCAGGAGAATTTGTCCAGGGGACCACTTTCCCTGAATGCATTTGCCTACCATGTGAGCCCCCCATGCATAGTCTGATGCGTCTGTAGTCAGGGTTTGGGGGGGCGAGGGGCTGAGTGAAAGGCAGTTCCTTGTTGCAGTAGCATGCTTCTGCCCACCAAAGGACCCCTGCCCTTAGACAAGGAATGATCGGAATAACTGTTTTCACATCCTGAGAATATTGGCACCAAAATCTTGTACCATTGAAGTTTCCTCATATGCAGTCTTGCATATGGAATTAGCAGAATACATAAGGCTATGAACCCTAGGGCTTGCAGTATTTTCCTTGCAGATAGCTGGGTTTTGGTGGCCATGTGTTTGAAGGTGTTCAAATAGATTTGTTTTTCTGGAGTGAGAAAGGCCATCTGGGAAGTTGTGTTCAAGCTTGCTCCCAGGAATACAGTTTTTTGACTGGGCACCAGTTGTGACTTCTTTTCGTTGATGGTGTAACCCCAATGAAGACAGAAGGCTTTTTACAAATACCAGGTGTTGAAGTAGTAATTCACGACAGTCTGCCTGAATCAGGCAATCGTCCAAGTATGGGAAAATTTGGATATTTCTCTGCCTGCAGTATGCAATGGCTGGAGCCAGGCACTTTGTGAATACTCTGGGCACAGTACATAAGCCAAAGGGAAGTGCAGAGAAAGTACAGTTTTGTACCTACCATAAATGTAGATGTTCGAGTGTTCACCCTGCTGCAGTCATCACACTTGGGTTATCCTGTCATCAGGCGGTCCCGCAGTCAGCCCGAATTGCAAAGTCTTGGTCCGGCGTCGGTTGCTGTCCCCTCTTCCCTGACGTCAGTGCGCCAGGGGTATACATAATGCAACCAACGCCATTTTATTCAGTTTTTCTTGCCCCAAATGTCAGGTGCCCCCAAAAAGGTGGTCAGAATTAGTACCAAATGGAGTGAACACTGCACAAACACAAAATCCCTTCAGCTATAAGCAAATACATCAGTAAGGCATAGAAGAGATTTAGCCAGTAGATCAGAGGGGATGGATGGAGGGAGGGTAACCTGGACTGCAGCAAGGTGAACACTTGAACATCTACATTTATGGTAGGTACAAAAAGTACAGTTTTGTACCTACCATAAATGTAGATGTCCGATAGGTATGCATCTGCAGTCATCACAGATGGGTTGTCCTGCCTCAGGCAGCCCTTCGGTCGGCCTGATTCCAAAGTCTGGGTCCGGCGTCGGCTGATGTCGCCCTTTCCCCGACGTCAGAGCGCCTGGGGTATAAAAGAGTCAGCCGACGCCATCTTCCTCAGTTTTTCTTGCCCCAGATGCCAGGTGCCCTCTAAGGAAGGCTAAATTTGGAGAAATGCAAAATATTCCAAACATGCACAGTAATAAAAAACAAATACACCATAATAGATAACCCCAGCTAGCTATAAGAGGGAGTATTACCCAATAAATACCACAGAGGGGAAGGAGGGAGGGAAAACCTGACTGCAGATGCATACCTACCGGACATCTACATTTATGGTAGGTACAAAACTGTACTATGTCCTTCAAGGATGCATCTGCAGTCATCACATATGGGTAGAATACCATAGCCAATCTGGGGGTGGAGGATCTATGTATAGGATGGTGTAGCAAAAATGCCCTGCAGGACTGCCGTAGCAAAGCCTGCTCTGGATCTGGAATATAAAGGTAAATTGTAATGCTTGGAAAATGTATGCACGGAGCTCCATGTAGCAGCTTCTAAAATGTCCTCTGTAGCCACCCCTCTTAAGAAGGCTGTGGAGGTGGCTGTGGCTCTCGTGGAATGAGGTCTAATGTTAGCTGGCACAGTTTTTCCATGAAAGGAGTAACAAAAACGAATGCAATTCCCTATCCATTTTGAGATTGTCTGTTTGGAAATTGCTTTTCCTTGTGCACTAGCAGCATATGCTACCAACAGCTGGTCAGTTTTTCTGTAACTTTTGGTTCTGTCCAAGTAGTAGCGCAACTGTCTGTGTATGTCCAGGGTGTGCAGAAGTTTCTCCCCTTTGTTTTGTGGATTCGGAAAGAAGGTAGGCAAATGAATAGCTTGGTTTAATGAAACCCTGGATACCACCTTTGGCATAAATGTAGGATTGGTTCTCAATGAGACTCTGTCCTGATGAAAAATAGTAAATGGCTGTACTGCCATGAGGGCCTGTAACTCAGATACTCTTCTTGCTGAGGTTATGGCCAGAAGGAAGGCAGTCTTCCAAGACAAGAACTGTAGCTCTGCAGATGCTGCTGGTTCAAAGGGAGGCAGTGTTAGTTTTTCCAACACAAAGTTAAGGTCCCAAGTAGGCAGTGGTGGTGTCCTTGGAGGCTTGATGTTTTTAATCCCTCTTAGAAACTGCCTTAGGAGAGGATGTGAGAAGACAGGTGGATCAGTATTGTACTCTGCTGAAATTGCTGAAGCATGAATTTTAATGGAAGAGTACGACAGACCATTGTGGAACATTTCTGCCAAGTATTCCAGGATATGTGCCATGTTCATCACTGCCACATCTAGGCCCTTTGTGGTGTTCCAAATGAGAAATCGTTTCCATTTTGCTGAATATGCCTTTCTTGTGGAAGGCCGGCGAGCTTCCATGATAATATCCTTCACTCTCTGGGATAGCCTATCCTGTGGAGGAATCAAGGTATTTTCCAGGCTGTTAGTTGCAAGGTTTTCAGGTTGGAATGCAGAGTTTTGTAATTGTGCTGTGTCAGGAGCAGTGGCCATTGAGGAAGAGGCCATGGTTTCGTGCGTGACATGCTCTTTAACAGTGGGTACCAGTGCTGTCTTGGCCAGTCCACAGCTATCAGAATCACTTTTGGCTGCTCTGTCCTGATCTTCAGTAAGACCTTGGTCAGTAATGGGAGAGGTGGAAATGCATACACTGTTAGAGTTCTCCAGCTGAAAGGGAGGGCGTCCACTTTCCATGCTTGTGGGTGGTATGTCCTTGAGCAGAATTTCTTCAGCTGATGATTGTGGGGGGAGGCAAAAAGATCTATGTCCGGCCTGCCCCATGATTGTGTTATCTGTAGAAAGATGTCTGGGTGCAGCATCCATTCGTGTGCATCCATGATATTTCTGCTTAAGCTGTCCGCCAGTATATTGTCTTTCCCTGGCACAAATTGAGATTGCAGCTCTATGTTGAGTTTCAAGGAAAGTTCCCATAGATTCATTGCCAGTCTGCAAAGAGGATATGAATGGGTGCCTCCTTGCTTGTTTATGTACCGCATAACTGTGGTGTTGTCTGTCCTTATTAGTAGGTGGCCTTGATGCAGAAAAGGTTTGAAGACTTCAACTGCATGTATCACTGCCAGAAGTTCCTTGTGGTTTATGTGCATGCGTAGCTCTTTTTGTGACCATAGACCTTGAATGCATCTGCCCTCCATGTGCGCTCCCCATCCGTGGTCTGAAGCGTCCGTTGTAATGGTTTGGCTGGCTATTGGTTTGCTGAAGGGCAGACCCCTGTTTGACTGGCTTGCTTGAGCCCACCACAAAAATTCCCTTTGAAGGCATGGAATGAGTGGTATCAAAGTTTCCAAGCTGTGACTGTGCTGAGACCATAAACTCCTTAGGTACCATTGTAGTTTCCTCATATGCAGCCTTGCTTGTGGAATCAGAAGGATGCAAAAAGCCATGTAACCCAGGGCCTGCAGGATTTTCCTTGCAGTCAGCTGAGTTTTTCTTGTCAGACTTTTGAAGTAATCTGGTAGTTGACTTTGTTTTCTTCTGTGAGGAAAGCCATTTGGGTGGTTGTATCTAGATTCGCACCCAGAAAGGTTATTCTTTGGGATGGAACAAGTCTTGATTTGTGAATGTTGACTGTATATCCCAGGGCCTGAAGTAGGTGAATGGCGTAATTCAAATGTTTTACCAAAGTTTGTTGGCTGTCCGCTTGTATAAGGCAGTCGTCCAGATATGGGTATATTTGAATCCCCTGAAGTCTGCAGTGTGCAATTACTGATGCCAGGCATTTCGTGAATACTCTGGGTGCAGTAGATAAGCCAAAGGGCAATGCTGAGAATTGATAATGCTCTGAACCCGCAAGAAATCTGAGGTGTCTTCTGCAACTTTGTCTGATAGGGACATGCAGGTATGCCTCCTTGAGGTCTAGAGTTACCAGCCAAGACCCCTTGCCCAGCATGGGAAGGAGCTGCTGTAGAGTCAGCATTTTGAACTTTGGTACAATGAAATAAGTATTCAGTGCGGACAAGTCGCGAATAGGCCTCCATTGTTTTTCTTTTCTTGGCACAAGGAAAAGTCTGGAATAAAATCCTTGGCCTTGTTCTGAGAGAGGAACCTTTTCTATAGCTTTCATTTGCATTAAGCTGGAGATTTGTTTCAAAGCCTCTGCCCTTTGATTTGGTGGCAGGTCTGGCATGCCTTTTCTTTTTGGTAATGTGTGAAAATGGAACCTGTATCCTTTGTCTATTATTTGTAGTGTCCACTTGTCCCTTGTAATACTGTGCCAATTTTCTGAGAATAAAGAAAGCTTTCCGCCCAAGGGTGCTTCCAATTGAGTCCTGATTGGCGGTGTCAAAGTAAAGTCATTGAGCCTGTCCTTGTGCAGCAGTTGTAGGTCCTGCATTAACTCTCTGGTTGGGAGGCTGCCATTGACGCCCTCTGTAGGAGCCTCTAGCTTGCCCTCTACCTCTGGCACGCCTGTTCTTGCCTCTCTGAAACCTCTCTGTCTGGAAAGGACCAATTTCTGGAAGGCCAATTCCTGCTGAATCTTGGTGGTTGGACTTGGAGAAAATCTTTGACAGTTTGTACAGATTTTGCCTTTTCTTCAACTTTCTTTAGGACCTCCTGAGCCGTGGAGCCAAATAACTTTTGCTTTTCCAGTGGAGCATCCAGAAGCTTTGCTTTGACATGGTCTGGCAGAGATTGTTCCTTCAGCCAAGCATGCCTCACGATGACTGCGCCAGTCATAGCTGACCTACATGAAGCTTCCAATGCATCATAACCACATTGCAAGAAATGGTTGCTTACCTGTTGGGAGTTATGTACCAGATCCTGAAGTGATTTGCGATCTAGGGGTTCAGGTGAAGACAGTTTTTTATGCAATTCATCTAACAAATACTCTTGGTACTGTATCATATGAAATTGACAATTCAATGCCCTCATAGAAAGAGTAGCAGAAGTATACACTTTTTGCCCCATCTCTCTAAAGCTCTAGACTCCCTTTCAGAGGGGAGGGGATTTTTAGTAGTGGCAGCTGCAACCCCTTTAGGGCCTTGGGAAATAGTTTCTGGATCAGCAGAGTGGGCCTTGTAAAGGTGAAGATGCGAGTCCGAGACCCTGTAGTACCTATCGGGTTTGACAGGAGCCGGAGGAAGAGAAACAGGGGTTGTGCTAGACTCAGAGTACACATCATCAATGACATTTAAAACAGGAGGAATAGCCAAAGGTCTATGCTGAGGCAAATGCAAGAAGGTCCTTAATCTCTTCCTGGAATCAGAGAATTCCTGGCCCTGCCACTGGAAATGCTCTCTGTGTGGAGTGTCTCCCCAAAGGAAAACTCTTCAGGAGGGGAGGCCGAAGGAATAGATTCCTCTGCATCAGAATCCTCGTAGGCCGAAAAAGCCTCCTCCTGGTGGTCCGAGAGTAGAACCATCTGAGGCCTCATCTGAGGAGTGGGGATCAGAGGGCTCAACCCTGGGCCTTTTGTCTGGAGGAGGTTGAGAGCCCCTGTCCGGATGAGGTTGAGAGCCCCTAATTAAGGAGATAAGGTCCTCTGCTAAGCTTAGAATCTGTGAACCTGTAGTGGGTCCCTGAGGGGTAACCTTGGGAGGCAAAGCTTTGGATAGTTTAGCAGTTTTAGCCCTAGAGAATGCCTTAATGGACATGGATGCAGGAGGCCTGGCTGCACCACGTGCTGGTGTAGTTTTGTCTAAAGGTATGGTGTCGGAAGGTTCCAGGACACCAGTTTCTGTAGGAAATTCAATAACAGATTCAGCCGGGGCCTCCGGAGCCGAGGTAGTCGGCTGAGCGGTTTTGGTGGTAGGAAGTACCAAGGACTCGGTTTCAGCCGAGACAGAGACACTCGCGGTAGGCCTGGCCATGGTTTCAGCCGAAACCGCGGCCCGCGTGTGTCGGCCCTTGTCCTTCCGTTTCTTAATCAAATGAGAAGTCGGAGTCTCCGACAGCATATTGTACGAAAAACTAGCCCCAAAAAATTCCTCTGCAAACTCCGCCCGACGTCTAAGGGTGTGTCGGTTGAAGGAAGCACAGGCTGAACAGGCCGAGACGTCGTGGTCTGGGCCTAGGCAGGGGAGGCAGTAAGAGTGGAAATCCTTATGAGGTATTGGTTTCCCACAAGTTAAACAATTATTAACTTTATCTGACATCGGCTGAGGCAAGAAAGAGTCCCCAACGGGGTACTTAGCTTTTGAAGTCTTCGGTAGCTGAATTACAGGAGCTGGCCGACCGGCACTTGCGAACTGCTTCTGCTTCGGGCACCACGCGGCAAGAAAGACTGAGGAAGATGGCGTCGGCTGACTCCTTTATACCCCAGGCGCTCTGACGTCGGGGAAAGGGCGACATCAGCCGACGCTGGACCCAGACTTTGGAATCCGGCCGACCGAAGGGCTGCCTGAGGCAGGACAACCCATATGTGATGACTGCAGATGCATCCTTGAAGGACATCTGTACTATGTTCATCATGTTACCCTGCTGCAGTCATCACACTTGGATTGAATCCCAAAGCTAAGGTAGGGAGGAGGTATCATAGAGGGTTAGTGGAGGCAATAAGGCCCTGCATTACTGCATTGGCGAAGCCCACCCTGGACTTAAGAGTAAAGAAGTAAGTGATAGTGTTTGGTAAAGGTGTGTACTGAACTCCAAGTTGCAGCTTCTAAAATTTCCTTGGTTGGAACCCCCCTGAGAAAGGCTGTAGAGGTAGCTGTTGCCCTGGTAGAGTGGGATCTAATGGTAGCAGGAACTGGTTTCCCATGATGGGTATAGCAGAAACGTATGCAATGACCTATCCATTTAGAAATAGCTTGCTTAGATATAGCCTTCCCTTGCGAAGCTGTAGCATAGGATACAAAGAGCTGGGCAGTTTTTCTGAAAGCCTTAGTTTTGTCCAAGTAGTAACAAAGCTGCCTGTGAATGTCCAAGGAATGCAGGAGTATCTCACCTTTGTTCTGTGGATTGGGGAAGAAGGTGGGTAAGTGGATGGTTTGATTTAAAGCTACACTGGAAACCACCTTGGGCATAAAGGAAGGATTAGTTCGTAGAGAAACTCTGTCTTGATGAAAAATGAGGAAAGGTTCCACTGCCATTAGTGCCTGTAGCTCTGAGACTCTCCTAGCTGAAGT
The DNA here is from genome assembly GCF_019279795.1 of Protopterus annectens. Taxonomy (NCBI): domain Eukaryota; kingdom Metazoa; phylum Chordata; order Ceratodontiformes; family Protopteridae; genus Protopterus; species Protopterus annectens. The sequence goes on from NC_056750.1 coordinate 509,448,999, forward strand.
TATTGCTAGGAGCAGGGCAGTCTTCCATGGTAGGAACTGAAGATCTGCAGAGAAATCTGGTTCAAAGGGAGGTAGCGTTAGTTTTTCCAGAACAAAGTTGAGGTCCCATGTTGGTGTAGGAGCTCTCCTGGGTGGTCTAATGTTTTTTGCCCCTCTGAGGAACTGCCTTAGAAGAGGATGTGAAAATAAAGATGGATCCATGTTGTAGTGAGCTGAAATAGCTGAAGCATGGATTTTAATTGAGGAAAAGGAAAGTCCTTTGTGCAACATCTCAGCTAAATACTGTAGAATGTGAGGCATGTGTGGCTGAATTGTGTCTTGGCCTTTAGCTTGGTTCCAGGCACAAAACCTTTTCCATTTGTCCGAATAAGCCTTCCTGGTGCTTGGCCTCCTGGCTTCCAGAATAACATCCAGAACTGCTTGTGAAAGAGGAGCTGGTTGGATGTTTAGTTGATTTGCCAAGCAGCCAGATTTAAAGTTTTGAGCTGGCTGTGAAGAATCTGTTTGTTTTGTTGTGTGAGCAAATGGGGCATTTGAGGCAATATCCATGGTGGGCTGTGGGCCATATTTTTCAATGACGGGTACCAGTGCTGGCGTGGCCAGTCTGGGGCTATGAGAATCAGTCGTGGTCTCTCCTTTTTGACCTTCAAAAGAACCTTTGTGAGGAGAGGTAATGGAGGGAAAGCATATGCTGTCAGGTTTTTCCAACTGAAAGAGAGAGTGTCCACTTTCCAAGCTTGATGGTGAAATGTCCTTGTACAAAATTTTGTCAGTTGGTAGTTTTGAGGACTGGCAAACAGGTCTATGTTTGGAAGGCCCCATTTTTGAGTTATCATTGCAAATATTTGTGGATCTAATTTCCACTCGTGGGGATCTTTGATGTTTCTGCTGAGGTCATCTGCCAATGTGTTCTTCTGTCCTGGCAGGAATTGAGCTTGTAACTGGACTTGGTAGGCCAGAGCTGTGTTCCATAAGATCACTGCTTGCCTGCATAGAGGGTAGGAATGTGTACCCCCTTGTTTGTTTATGTACCACATTACTGTGGTGTTGTCCGTCTTTATTGCAAGTTGTCCTGGATGTAATAGATCCTTGAAGGCTGTCAGAGCTTTCTGTACAGCTAGCATCTCTTTTTGATTTATGTGCAGATTTCTTTGATCTGCAGTCCATAAGCCTTGAATGCATTGTCCTGTCATGTGTGCCCCCCAGGCGTAGTCTGAAGCATCTGTTGTGATAGTTTGCCTGGCTGGGGGCAAGGTGAAAGGCTGACCCTTGTTGAGGTGACATGTCTGTGACCACCATAGAAATTCCTGTTGTAGGCAGGGAATGAGAGATATCATTGTGTCCAAGCTGTGGCTGTGTTGAGACCATACGCTTTTTAGGTACCACTGTAATTTCCTCATATGCAGCTTTGCAAATGAGTATGCAAGATGCAATTAAGCCCAAAGCCTGCAGAATTTTTCTTGCAGTTAAATGGGTCTTTGTTGCCATTGTCTTGAAATATTGAGTCAGTTGTAACTGTTTGTCTGGCGTAAGATAAGCCTTCTGGGCCGTTGTATTCAAGCTGGCACCCAGGAATGTCATTTTTTGTGAGGGTACTAGTTCTGACTTTTTCGTTTACTGTGTACCCCAGGCAGTTTAGTAGATGCTTTACAAAGGCCAGATGATGTAAGAGAATGTCTTTGCTTTCTGCTTGGATGAGGTAGTCGTCCAGGTATGGATATATTTGAATTCCTCTTTGTCTGCAGTATGCAATTACTGGTGCCAGGCATTTTGTGAAAACTCTGGGCACTGTAGATAAGCCAAAGGGCAGTGCAGAGAATTGGTAATGGGTTGAACCTGCAATGAAACGGAGGTATCTTCTGCAACTTTGTCTGGTAGGGACATGCAGGTATGCCTCCTTGAGGTCCAACGTTACTAGCCATGCTTCCTTGCCCAACATTGGAAGTAGCTGCTGTAGTGTTAGCATCTTGAATTTGGGTACTTGTAAGTGTTTAGAATTGAAAGGTCCAGAATTGGTCTCCAGGCATTGTCCTTTCTGGGCACTAGAAAGAGTCTTGAGTAAAATCCTTGGCCTTGCTCTCGAGTAGGTACCAGGTGAATGGCCCTCATGTCCATGAGAGCTGTAATTTGCTTTTGTGCCTCTGTGGCAGGTTTGGCATTCCTCTTTTCATTTGCAAGGTGTGAAAGTGGAATCTGTATCCTCGTAAAATTATGTCTAGGACCCATTTGTCCTTTGTGACAATGTGCCAGTTGTCTGCAAAAAGTGCGAGTTTTCCCCCCAAGGGGGCTGCCAAGAGAGTATTGCTTGGCCAGATGAGGTGCAAGTCATTGAGTTTGCCTTCTGGTGGATTGAGACCAGTCTTCTCCTCCCTTCTGTGTTGTAGTGCCCCATTGGCGAGGTTTATACTGGGCTTGTGGTTGTCCTCTGCCCCTTGGGCGTCTGTATTTACCCCTCTGCGGTCTGTCAGTGGCTGGAAAAGACCAATTTTTTGTTGGCCAGTTTCTGCTGGAGCGAGGGGGTTGTACTTGTAGGAAATCTTTGACTGTCTGCATAGATTTTGCCTTATCTTCCATTTTCTTTAAAACTTCTTCTGCTTTAACTCCAAAAAGAACATCCTGCTGTAAGGGAGCATCTAGTAGTTTTGCTTTAACATGATCAGGCAGAGTTTGTTCCTTTAACCAAGCATGCCTACGTATAACAGACCCAGTGACAGCTGCTCTGCAGGAGGCCTCCAAAGAATCAAACCCACATTGTAAGGTATGTTTGCCCACCTGCTCAGTGGCATGCAACAGATCCTGTACTTTTTTCAATTCAGATTGTTGAGGGAAGAATGGTTATTCTTTGCTTTAACTGAGAGATTAGAAATTGCTGATACTTAAGCATGTGAAATTGACAATTCAGTGCCCTCACAGCTAGTGTGGCTGAGGCGTAAACCTTTTTCCCCCACCTGTCTAGTGCTCTGGAATCCCTCTCAGAAGGTACTGGGTTTTTAGCCATAGAAGCCTTAGCCCCCTTGGGACCTTCGGAGATCGTCTCTGGGTCAGCTACTGGGCTTTTGTAAATAAATTTGTGGGAATCAGGCACTCTGTAGTATCTGTCAGGCTTAGCCGGAGCAGGAGGAGGAGAGTCTGGGTTGAAACTGGATTCTAAATAGACATCATCCACAATGTCAAAAACTGGTGGGATGGCAAGTGGTCTGTGTTGGGGGAGTAAAAGAAACTCTCTGAGCCTTTTCTTTGAATCAGAGTAGTCCTGACCTCCCAGTGAAAATGTTCCCTCATAGTGTATAAAGTTTCCCCAAAGGAGTAGTCTTCAGGAGGAGAAGCTGAGGGAATACAGTCCTCAGCATCAGAATCTTCATAAGGAGAGAAGGAATAGTCTTGGTCTTCAGAGGAGTCTGAAGAAATGGACATTTGCTCAGAGGATGCAAAATCTTCCTCTTGTCTAGGCCTTTTGAAAGGAGGGGGCTGGGAACCCCTGATTAAAGAGATCAAATCTTCAGCCATTTTGAGCATCTGTTTCTTAGGCATAGGGCCTTGAACAGGAGACTGAAGTGCAGTCCTCTTAGATTTAGGAGGAGTCTTCGACTTAGAAAACATTTTAATGGTGAGAGTCGTCGGTCTGAAAACACCTTCAGAAACCGATGGCGTTTCTGTAGCACTGACGTCTTTTGAAGCAAGTCGTCGGAAGGGCCTGAAGTAAAAGGTTGCGTTGGCCTGGTACATTCCGTCAAAATTTCCGTAGCGGTCTCGGGTTCCAGATCTGCGGTAGTCAGGGGCTGCGTCGGAGCCTCACTGAGGACCGGAGACCGGATCAGCCGAGGCCTCAGAATCTGGCTTAGGCCTGGGCTGTCTTGACCTTATCCCTGCGTTTTTTGTGCACGCCGATAGTCGGTTGCTCTGACGGCATGGTGTAGTTAAATTTCCTACCGAAGTAGTGTTGTGCGAAATCAAAGCGTCTTTTAATAGTACGCTTATTAAACCTAGCACAAAACCGACAAGTGACGTCGTGGTCTGGGCCTAGGCAAGGTATGCAATAAGAATGAAAATCCTTATGAGGTATTTGCTTCCCACAAGAAATACAATTGTTAACTTTTTCTGACATCGGTCTGAGGCAAGAAAAAAGTTTCCCCAATGGGGTACTTAGCTTTATAGAAGACTTCGGTCTGAAATTCGAAAATCTCAGGAGTCGGCTGACCGGCACTTGCGAACTGCTTCTGCTTTGGGCACCGCGCGGCAAGAAAGACTGAAGAAAATGGGGTCGGTTGCATTATATATACCCCTGGCGCACTGACGTCAGGGAAGAGGTGACAGCAACCGACGCCCGACCAAGACTTTGGAATTCCGGCCGACTGCGGGACCGCCTGACGACAGGATAACCCAAGTGTGATGACTGCAGCAGGGTAACACGATGAACATCTGATAGTGTATACAGCCTGCCCTGAAGTGGAGATATCTCCTGCAAGACTCCCTTATTGGCATGTGCAGATAGGCTTCTTTTAAGTCTATGGTGATTAGCCAGGCATCCTTGGCTAGCATAGGGAGAAGCTGTTGCAGGGTTAGCATTTTGAATTTTGGGACCAGCAAAAAGGTGTTGAGAATTGATAGATCCAGGATTGGGCACCAAGAGCCCTCTTTTCTGGGCATCAGGAGCAGTCTGGAGTAGAAACCCTGTCTCCTTTGTTCTAATGGAACAGGTTGGATGGCTATGATATTGAGCAGGGAATGTACTTGCTTTTGAGCCTCTGCTCACTGGTTTGGAGGAAGGTCTAAAAACCCGTTTGGGGTTGGCAGGGAATGGAAGTAGAATCGGTACTGCTGGGATACAATGTTTAGAACTCATCGATCTTAAGTAATGGACATCCAGTTTTTGGGATAAAGTGCAAGTTTTCCTCCTAGGAGCACAAGTAGATGGGCAGGGCTGGGAAGGATAATTGATAAGTCACTGTGCACTTTTACCATAAGGGGGTAGGCTTGCCACTCCCTGTTTTTCAGGTGGGAGCACTCCATTGTTTAGATCCCTGCATGCCCTGAGACTGTAGTCTTGGTGGTCTGGTTCCCCTGGGTTTGGACTGTGAAGGCCTGGAAGGGGCTGGAAAAGACCAGTTTTTTGTAGGCCAATGCCTACTGAATCTAGGTGGCTGCACTTATAAGAGTTCTTTAACAGTTTGCACAGATTTAGCTTTTTCTTCCATCTTTTTAAGAATCTCATCTGCTTTGGTGCCAAACAAACCGTCCTGATTTAAAGGAGCATCTGGTAATTTTGATTTGACACGGTCTGGCAAGGTTTGTTCCTTCAGCCAAGCATGCCTTCTAAGTACAGCTCCAGTGACTGCAGCCCTGCAAGATACTTCTAGGGCATCAAAGCCACACTGCAAAGTATGCTTACTAACTTGGTTTTCAGAATGTATTAATTCTTGTAAATCTATTTTCTGCACAATCTGGAAGGAACACCATTTTTTGTTTAATTTGTTCCATAATATGTTGCTGGTACTTCAACATATGAAACTGGCAACTCAATGCCCTGATGGCAAGAGTTGCAGAGGTATATACCTTCTTACCCAATCTGTCTGCAGCTCTGGGATCCCTGTCTGAAGTAGTAAGGTTTTTGGCTGTAGTAGCCTTAATACCTTTAGGCCCCTGGGAAATGGTCTCTGGATCCGCAGTAGGATTCTTAAAGAGAAATTTGTGAGAATCAGGTACTCTGTAGTACCTGTCAGGTTTTCTAGGGGCCGGAAGTAAAGTGTCTGGAGTAAGACTGGATTCCATAAAGACATCATCTACAACATCCAGGACAGGGGGTACAGCTAGGGGCCTGTGCTGAGGCAACTCTAAAAATTCTCAGAGTCTCTTTCTGGACTGAGGAAAATCCTGGCATTCCCAGCAGAAATGCTCTCTTAAAGTATTCAAGGTTTCATCAAAAGAAAAATCCTCTCGATGGGAGGCAGAAGGAATGGATTCCTCTGTATCTGAATCCTCAAAGCTAGATAAGGGTATTCCCTGGTAATCAGAAGGGCTGGAGTCATCTGACTCCTGGTCTGTAGAATCAGAAAGAAACTCAATTCTTGGTCTCTTAGGAGGGGAAGGCTGTCTTCCCCTAACTAGGGTGATAAGGTCTTCCGCCATTTTAAGCATTTGTTTTTGAGGCATGGGAGCTTGAGCATGTGCTTTGGTGGTTGGTTTTCTAGGCATAGTGCATACTCTGGGCCTGAGAAACTCGGTAGGTTTTAGCTAAAAGATAAGTTGGTTTAATGCGAATATTGCTAAGTCGGAATACACCCTCAGAAGTCAGTGCCTGCACAGCGGCTACGGACTCATCCAAGATAGAGACATCAGCAGGTTCCATAGTCGAAGCATCTCGTGGCATACTGGATTCTGAATGGGTCTCAGCAGAGGCGTGCTAATTTGTAGAAGTGGGCATCAGGAGCTGCAAAGGCGCCTCACTGAGTACTGGCGGACTGGCAACTAGCTTAACGGAAGCATTGCTGGCAGTTTTTGACCTATGCAGTCTGTCTCTGTCTTTATCTTTGCACTTTTTCGGAAGATCAGTAGTCGGATAGCTTACTGAAGACATTTCGGAATACGGAGAACGAGAGCGAAAGAACTTAGCGGCAAAAATAGTCCAATGACGAATGGTTCAGGCGTTAAACAAGGCACAAAACTGACAGCGAGGGACGTCGTGGTCTGGGCCTAAACTGGTGACGCAGTAAGAATGAAAATCTCTGAGGTATTTGCTTTCCTCAGGCAAGACAATTGCTAACTTTTTCTGACATTGGTTAGAGCAAGAAAAATAATCCCCAATGGGGTATTTCAGGCTTTAGAAGACTTCAGGTTTGAAACCTGAAAAAGGAAAATTTCAGGTAGCTGCCGACTGGCACTTGCGAACTGCTTCTGCTTTGGGCTCCTTCTCGGCAAGAAAGACTGATGTAATGGTGTAGGCTGCCTGTTTTATACCATTGACGACCTGACATCATGAAAGCAGCGACAGCATCCGATGCAGAAATCCCAAGACTCTGGTATTCGGGCAGACTGAGGGCTACCTGCAGGTAGACAACCCAAGTGTGATGACTGCAACAGTGAAACACAAAGAACATCTGGTAATGACTGGCTCCCAGCCATAAGCATAAATGTCTCCTGCAATGTCTGTCCATTTTTATATGGTAATACATGTCCTGGAGATCGATAGAGCACATCCAATTGTTCTGACCCAAAAAGGGTAGAATGGACTGCAGTGTCACCATCCGGAACATGGTTTTCTTTACTGACCTGTTTAACTTGTTAAGATCCAGGATAGGTCTCCAGTCCCCTGTCTTTTTCGGAACTAAAAAGAACCTTGAGTAAGTTCCGGATTCGATCTGGTCTGCGGGGACTTCCTGAATAGCTTTTTTTTTTGCAGCAAACTTACTTCTAAGGCTGCTTGATCCCAAAGATTGGGTGGAACATCTGGGATTGATGGTTTTTGACTCCTTGGGGGTGTTTGTTGTTTTAAAATGTTTATACTATATGGATATGATGCCCCTTTGATACTCTGATTGGCGAGTTCTCTTTTAAATAACCATAACAGGTTTATTTGATTAATGGTTTAAAGAAGTTGTGAAACCACGAAATTGCTTACCAGTCGTTTGTTATGCAATTCTTAGTTTTACTATTTTACTGCTATTAAAGTTTGATTACACAGTTGTGGTGGTTGTTGGGCTTTTTCTATGCTTAACTGATGACACTGAAGTGACATCCACACTTTGCTGACCCCATAAGTTCATAGACGTTCATATATTAGTACTAGGCTAACTGCCCTTGTGGGCCATTTTAGGTCTAGTTAGTTACCCCATGTGAGAATCAATCCCTGCACCTTGCATTTGTAAGGTAAATAAATACCTTAACCATTATGCCAACCTCCCACCCCCATCTCTCAACTACCACATCAGCTGATAATTTTTAAGAACACCTCAAAGCATGCATCAAGGAATATTGTTCCCTTAATACACAAATACAATGTCTAGTTCCGAAATAAACCCTTATGTTGGAAACCTAGTTTAAATAAACTATATAAAAAATAAATTCACAGACTGTAAAAGTAAGCTTAATAACCAATCAGCTAGAGATGAACTCGAAAAGATAAGTAAGGAAATACAACGATAATCCTCCAACAGTATTAACTGCCAATTCCTACCTATGCTAAGGACAACCGCAAAACCTTCTTCAGCTTGATCAGTAACCTTAGAGGCAATGCTCAGCAATGTCCGTAGTTAATACACAACAGCAGCACCACTTGTTCATCCCCTGATAGAGCGAACATATTGGTAGACAAATTCAGCCTTAACTTAGCTCCTATATGCCCCCCCCTAACATCATGCGATTTCTTGGATGCATGCACACACCCTAGATCTCCTCCAAGAAAGTCCTTCAAGGAGCAGTTACTGAAACTATAATAATTAATAAAAGAAAAAAAACACTGTCTGCACAAAAGCTTAAAGTATTCTTACAAAACACACAACTAAAAAACTGCCCAAAAGAAGTGATAATTGTTAAATTTAATTATAATTTACTAAAAATAGATCAATAAGTTCTGCTTCAGTGCGCATTTTTCAAAACACTAATATCAGGAATTACTGGATAACTGAAAACCCCATCGATTGACCTCAACAATGTCAACAATAAAGAATAGGAAAAAATGTTCTATAAAGCAGCACTTAAGGAATCAGAATTATAAATTAGCACTTTCATTTTTCTTTTACAGCTAGAACTTCTTCAGATTTGACTACTGAATCAAAGTTTCAGCTTTTAAAAAACAGTACCAAACAAATCACAAGTTCAAAAACAATCCCCAGCCACCTTCAATTAGTCAATGTTCAAAGAAATTAAAAAAAATGCAACTAAACTAAAACCATAAGAATTTAATTGAAAATATGCATAACTATATCCATTACTATATACCATCAAGAGCTGTTTGTTTAATATTTTATAAACTCTGTGCTTGCAAAAAACATTTTATATTCACATACTCATTCAGACCAGGAAATTTATCAGTGCTAAGCCTGATCTGCCATACAGACTCTACACTCTAATAGTATTTTGTAGTTGACACACAAGAAATTCATTTCAATAGAGTCCAGCACACAAAAAAAAAAAAATCAAAATTTCTTTATTGCACTGTACAGAATGTCTCAAGGCATTACCAGTGTCCCCTTTTCTAATTGCTATTGGATGTTTATAAATCCTATGTGTCAGCTTCCTTATACTTTTACCAACATAGAAACATATACATGAATCACATAAGCCTAAACAGACTATGCCTTTAGAATTGCAACTGTACCTCTGGGTTTGACAGAATTTCCATGTTTAATTCATTCAAAAAAATACTTGGTGTTGGAAATAAAACAGCACTTCTTACAGCTGCCACATTTAAAAGTCACAAAGGTACGCAATTCATTTTCTTAGGGCCAGTGTGTCTTTCTAGGATGGATCTAATGCAATTAGCTAGTTTATGGGTGAACAAAGGATGATCACCTAGACTCTTAGCTAAATCCCCATTACCTAAAATAATCTTTCATTTATTCTGCAAGATGTTTCTGATTATGGTGATTTCAGTGGTAATAGGGAGTGGAAAAGCACCCCTAGAGCCAACAGGCAAACTAGATTAGGGTGTGTGTGCATCTTATCTTGCCAAAGAAAAAAGTTTGACCTTTATCAAGGATTGGTCTTGCCTTACCACTACTTAAACAGATTTCACGAATAATGTTAGCCAGCCAACCACTATCACAGCCTCTAGCCATAAACTTTCTGTATCTCCATTTCTTCTCTCTTCATTGCTCATTTATCTGTTGAGTCTTATAAACTGTCCTTTCATCACTCCTTTTTTCATGTGATATGGATGCTGACTAGGCTTGTGTAAATTTACAAAGGTGTCTTTTCTGTAGATCTTACTCTCAATATGATGGTCACACAGATCAAAAAGATAGATTGCGTCTTTCGGCTTTTCCCGGTTAGGGGTCACCACAGCAGAACTCCGGTCCGCTAATGATTGGTAGTTGATTTTTATTTGACAAGTTACCAGCCCTGGCACACAACCTTCAACGATATCCAAAAAATTTATTCATCTTCCAAAACCACTGAATGTAAATTTCAAAACGGAGGTGCTGGAATCGAACCATTCTAGTAGTTCACCAAATTCACTTTCAGGGCCCTTCCACGCAAAAAAGATGTAATCAATAAACCTCCTATAAGACACCACTTTTTGGAATAAACTGTGAGATTTGAAGTTGCTTGCTGCGGATTATAAAAACAAATCAAGCAATCTTTAAACAGACCTACACAAGTTGGATAACAAAATTAAAAAATATGATGGCTTTCTTCGGTTGTCTAACCTGTATAGGTATTAGCTAAAGTAAAATTGATTAATAGCCACTACTATTAACAGAAGGCAAAAGAAAATTAATAGGGACTTAAATGCTTATGAATCAGGTATGGCTTAGCCATTACAAGGTAATAAGGGAAACAAAATAGAAGTTATGTCCTTACCATAACGTTCCATGTGGAGTGTTCATCTCGCCTTTGTTCTTACACCTGGGTTCGGAGCCGATCCTCGGCTCCGTGTCGGCCGCTTGGCAAAGCTCTGCATCGAGAAGAAGCTCGAGACCAACCTAACTCCCACAATCCCCCTCTGCCATTACCTCAGATCTAGTTTGCAAGCAAACCAGCAGAGAACAGAAGAGAGCATAACACATTCATGCCAAACAAGAATAAACCTATTTACATAGCACAACTGCTCAAGGCAGAAGCAGGAGAAACAAACCAGGCACCTAAACTGGACGTTCTTCCTGAGGGTGGGAGGGTGGGAATGTAAGAACAAAGGCGAGATGAACACTCCACATGGAACGTTATGGTAAGGACATAACTTCTATATGTGAGAGTGTTCAATCTCGCCGTTTGTTCTTACACCTGGGTAGCGTCCCTAGCTCCATGTTCCTGAGGAACTCAGGGGAGAACGTTCCTGAGCACAGTGGAACCAAAGGTTGCCCTGTTCCTAGAAATCCTGTCTACTTTGTAATGAGTAATGAATGTATGTGGTTTAGACCAAGTGGCAGCCGCACAAATGGTGTCTAACGGTAGGCGGGCTGCATGAGCCAAGGATGTAGATACTGATCCTGTAGAGTGCCCTTTGGGCTTGACAGGTAAAGTTTGCTCAGAGGCAGTATAAACAAAAATAATGCAATCAGAAAGCCATTTGGACAGGGTTCGTTTTGTAACTGCCATACCTTTCTTGTTGTCTGAGAAGGCTACAAAGAGCTGGTCTGTTTTTCTGTGATCCTTTGTTCTGTCCAAGTAAAATCTCAGTTGTCTATGAACATCTAACTTGTTTAACATATACTCCAACTTATTGGAGTGGTTCTTGAAAAAGGTGGGTAGTTCAATGGATTGATTAATATTATTAACGGAGCAAACTTTGGGAAGAAAGGATGGATTAGTGCGAAGAGAAACTCTGTCAGGGTGAAAAATCAAATAAGGATGTTTAACTGAAAGAGCTTGAAGCTCCGATACCCACCTGGCCGATGTGATAGCCACCAGAAAAAGGGTCTTCCATGACAAAAACTTCAAAGGACAGGAAGAGGCTAGTTCAAAAGGTGGTAGCATCAGCTGTGACAAAAGAAGGTTCAAGTTCCAAGGTGAAGTAGGACTTCTAACTGGTGGTCTAATATGGAAAGATCCTTTTAGAAAGGCCTTACAAAGTCTGTGAGCCATAATAGGAGCCCCACTTTCTCCCACATGAAAATTTGATATGGCAGCTAATTGCACTCTCAAAGTGGCAGGAGAAGCCCCTTGGTGGAACAATTCGGTTAAAAACTCCAAGACCTTATTCAGAGGAGCTATTAAGGGATCCAATTGTTGTGTAGTTGCCCAGTGCACAAAACGCTTCCATTTACTAGTGTAAATCTTTGTAGTGGAAGCTTTATGAGAAGCCACCAGGATATTTTGAACTGCAGGAGATAGAAGATCAGACCTGGCTAAGAAGGGAAGCGGAGCAGCCAAGCTGCTAGTCTGAGGGAGAGAAGCGACGGGTGGAGAGCCCCTGACGAGTGGGTCAGTAGATCCGGCTCTGGATCCAGGGTTCCCGCATTTGGTGTGCTAGAAGAAAGGGAAACCATATTTGACGAGGCCAGAATGGGGCAATGAGGATAATTGTCCTTTGCAGGTTGCTGGCTTTCTGTAGAAATTTTGAAATCAGGGGAACAGGAGGAAAAGCGTACAGGAGACCCGGGGGCCAATCGTGAACCAGAGCGTCCCTTGGGACTTCCCCTGGAGGGGGTAATAGGGCAAAATAGCTTCTGCATTTGGCGTTCATTGGAGACGCAAACAGATCGCAGGAAGGCTGGCCCCACTTGCGAAAAAGTTCCTTCGCAACTGACTGTTTGAGGGACCACTCGTGAGGTAACAGGATGGCTCTGCTCATCCTGTCCGCTATGACGTTGGATAACCCAGGGATGTGCGTTGCTATCAGAAAGCGACCCGTGGACTCCGCCCATTGCCAGATTCTCATGGCCTCTCTGCATAGTTGGTAAGACTTGGTTCCCCCTTGCTTGTTTATGTACCAGACTACAGACATGTTGTCCGTCTGGACTGCAATTGTCCCTAGGGGAAGAAGGGGAGCAAAGTGTTGCAACGCTAGAAACACTGCCCTCAACTCTAGAACATTGATGTGCAGATTGCATTCCAAATTGGTCCATTCGCCTTGGACTGTCTGTCCCTGAAAGATGCCCCCCCCACCTATCAGGGAAGCGTCCGTGGTCACCGTTGCTGTCGGAGTGGGCAGCACAAATGGTCTTCCGTTGGAGAGATTGCAAGTCCGAAGCCACCAAGCCAGGTGTGATTTGCATATGTTTGTGATGTGGATTTCGTATGTCAGAGGTAACTTTTGGAACGACCATTGTGCAAACAGTAGCCATTGAAGAACTCTCATGTGCAGTCTTCCCAAGGGTATCGCAATGAGAGAAGCTGCCATGAGACCCAAAACCTTCAGAACCAGTTTCGCTGGGGATTTTCTGGATGACAGAAGAGATATATGGCTTTGTAGGGAGGCTATCCTTTCTGGGGGAAGCCTCAGAATTAAGCAACGCGTATCCAATTCTGCTCCTATGAATGAGATATGCTGTGATGGCTGTAGTAAAGATTTTTCGAAATTTACGGAAATTCCGAGATGAACACAAAGTTGTAGTGTGTAATCCCTGGCCTGAATCAGTCGACGCTCGGTGGTGGCAGAAAGGAGCCAGTCGTCCAGATACGGAAACACCTGGAATCCCAGGCGTCTCAAGTGAGACGCTACCACTGCCATACATTTGGTGCAAACCCTGGGGGTTGAGGTCAGACCAAAGGGCAGGGCTCGAAACTGAAAGTGACTGGCTCCCAGCCGGAAGCGCAAGTGATCCCTGGATGCCCTGGCCATTTTGATGTGGTAGTAAGCGTCCTTTAGATCTATTGAGCACATCCAGTCGTCCTTCTGTAAGAATGGAAGGATCGATTGAAGCGTGACCATCCGGAACTTTTCTTTCTTGATGAAGGTATTGAGTTTGCTTAGGTCCAGAATTGGCCTCCAGTCCCCCGTCTTTTTTGGAACTAAAAAGAACCTTGAGTAAGTTCCGAATCCTCTTTGGTCCGCTGGGACTGGTTGGATGACACTTTTTTCTAGCAGCTTTGAAATTTCTGTAGCTGCAGGACCTCGCAGATGGGGTGGCACATCTGGGAGTCTTTTCTGTGGAAATGGGGGCAATAGGAAAGGAATTTTGTAGCCTCTGGTAACAATGCTTTTTACCCAATTGTCTGATGTAAGATTTTGCCAGGCCTGAGGGTATAAAGCTAAGCGACCCCCGACTGCCTCCAGAGCAGGACAGTCGGGCCTCCTCTCAGGAGTGCTGGAAAGGTTTCCTGGGGAGTGTATCCCTGTCACCTTGGTTTTGCGGACCCCCTCTGCCGCCAGGGCGACATCTTCCACCTCTGCCCCCTCCTCTGCCTCTGGAGGGGGTATCACCCTGTGCGCCTGGGAAAGAACCTTGGGGTTTTCGAAACCACATTTTTCCACCACGTTGCCCTTTGGGGTACGGTCTGGATGGGGTAGAAAAACGGACTCCGACAGCAGACAGAGTCTTTCCCTCTTGCTCACACCGGGTAAGGGTCTCCTTTACTTTGGGGCCAAAGAGAGTGGCACCATCAAATGGTGCGTTAGTAAAGGAAGACTTGAAGGCTTCCGCAAATGAACATAAGCACATCCAGGATTGCCTCCGAAGAGCAATCGCTGAAGCTGCTGCCCTACTCGATCCTTCGGCTGCGTATGAGATCAGCCTCATGGACGAGTTTACAATAGATGTAAGGGTATTGAGATGTGCTGTAACTTTCTCTGAGACAGCAGCATCTGTAGTACCCTGGAGGGTATCTCCCAACTCTTTGATTAGATCCCTCTGTAGCCGTGTGAAATGGGTCAAATAGTTCAGGGATCGCATAGAAAAAGCCGCTGAACTAAAAATGCGCTTCCCATATCTGTCCATAGTCCTAGAATCTCTGTTAGGCGGATGGACAGATGAGGAAGATTCAGACATCTCCTTTTTCGTGGCAGCTGCCACCACCATAGCGTCCACTGGCACTCCCTTTGTCAGATAAGCCTTATCTTGGGGGGCAGTAATATATTTGTTAGGCTTTCTAGGGACTGGCTCCACCGTGTCAGGTGTCTCCCACTCCCTTCGAGCAATCAGTTCCATCAACTCGTCGAAGGGTGGAGTGACCCAGGAGGAGGAAGGGCGAGCACCGAATGCCTTCAGCAAGACTGACTCATCCTCAGAAGGGGGGAGGGATTGCCAATCACCTCTCTGCTTTAGGATCTCCAGGATGTCAGAAAAGGAGACATCCTCTGAGGGTGACTTTGGGGACCCTTCTGACTCATCTAAGTCAGTGTCCAATGTCAATGATTCTTGTGGAGAATCTAAGTGTCTCCTCTTACACAATCTTTTCCTCGGAACTTCCCCGGGGGGGCATCCGAAGAAGCCTCCGAGGAAGAGGGGGCACCCTCTAGGGGTGGCTGAGACACTGGTGCTCGACGCTTAGATGTAGCCGTGGGTGCAGAGGAGGATAACGGCCCTTTATGGGAAGGAGAAGCTGTTTCTGCTGAAGTGGTTGTCTGAACAGACAACACCTTCCTCATGAGTTCAAAGGCCCCCGGGTCCTGAGTCGAGGCATCCCCCGGTTCCGAAGAAGGAGGAATTCCCGAGACAGGCACCGAAGGCATCGACCCCGAGGACGGA
The DNA here is from genome assembly GCF_019279795.1 of Protopterus annectens. Classification (NCBI taxonomy): domain Eukaryota; kingdom Metazoa; phylum Chordata; order Ceratodontiformes; family Protopteridae; genus Protopterus; species Protopterus annectens. The sequence continues at coordinate 509,464,283 of NC_056750.1, forward strand.
GCAGAGTCGATCCGAGCCGAGGCCCCGAGAGGGAGTGTCGGAACCGAAACATCGGTCCAACTCTCAGTCCCGGACCCAAGGATGGATCTTCGGCTCCGAGACTCCGGAACTGGATCCGACGGAGTCTAGGTGAACAGTACCGACCGAGAAAAAGACTGTTCCGGCACCGAGGGCTCCACAATCACCAGGTCAGCCTCTCCCGGCTCCGAAGACTGGATAGGCCTCGGAGGAGGAACAGGTGGAGATAAGGGAAGGCCTTCAAGTCTCGACACCAACTGGGAGGAGACAGAGATAAGTTTGGACAAGGCCGTATTCTCCATCAATTTCTGCACCACACAGTCTACATCGGTGTCGGAGAGGGGCCTGGAAGAATGCGTCGAAGGAACCGAAGACGGAGCCGACCTCAAAAGTGCAGGAGGAGGAAGCTCCGTCACCGGTTCCAAGACTCGAGGCTCGGTAACTGACAACAGTTCAACACTCGGCCCCGAAGTCTGTGGAACCGGTGATCGAACTTTGAATGAAGAGCTCGGAGCCGATGACTTTGGCTCCGACGTCTTCGATTCCTTCGAGGATTTAGATGCCTGGTCTGATGCATCCAGAGCCTCTTGGAATGCAGGCTTCAAAAGGCCCCTATCCATAAGTTTCCTGCGCCTATCTGTCATGACCCTTCCACTGAAAGAATGACAGATGGAGCAGTCTTCTTGCAGATGGAGAGGGCCAAGACAGTAGACGCAGGAACTATGATTGTCTGTGACAGACATCTTCTGTCCACATTGGCACCGCTTGAAGCCTGATTTAGCCTTTTCTGACATGTTTACAAATTCCAATCCAGAAAACAGTGAAAAGCCAGTAGTAAATGTCTAATCCAGTAAAGAAAGTCAAAGCCAGTAATGTTTAGTCAAATCCTGTTATAAAGTCACATCCACTAGTCAACTCCAGAAAGTTAGGGTGGGGTAGGCCCCGAGGGAATAACTGAAAGAAGTATATAAAACTTATATACGGAACCGAAAAACCCTCGATACACTACTCACGCGCACACACAGTCAATCTTTAGAGTTTGTACACAAAAAACAATGAAAAAAGTATAAGAAATAATCAATCTTAGCTTTGAGGTGGTCCGAGCTCATCAAAATGATGCAAACGTTGCAGCGGCAAACTAGATCTGAGGTAATGGCAGAGGGGGATTGTGGGAGTTAGGTTGGTCTTGAGCTTCTTCTCGATGCAGAGCTTTGCCAAGCGGCCGACACGGAGCCGAGGATCGGCTCCGAACCCAGGTGTAAGAACAAACGGCGAGATTGAACACTCTCACATCAGAGCTTTGGTCTCAAACAAAATACTGACAGACTACCAGCTAGTGAAACTGTACATGCGCAGAGCCTGAAAAGCTAACTGAAAGCAGTAGTATTTTAGAACGCCATAAAGCTAGTTAAATAAGACAGGAAAACCTATTCTTTTTTTTCTTCAAAGTATAAAATCTTACAGATAAAGGACTCATTTACATAATTAGAAACTTTGGTGAAGTTTTACAAATAATTTCCTGTCAAAAAGCTTGGAGATATATTCACTTGTTAAAATGGGCAACTCAAGGAATTCTCAACAGGATGCTGCCTTAAAGAAGGGACTACAACAGATGACATCTACCCTGCAGGAGTTGGTCTTTGAAAATGGATGATTTTAAAGAGAACCTAGAAAATCTTAAAACAAGCAGTCAAAAACAGGCTGACACCCTCAAGGAAATGCTACACAACACCAGACAAGGATAACAGGAATACAGGTTTCTCTAAATGACTTAGAAAGCAGACTTAAGGAAGAGGAAACACAGAAAGAACTGCTTCTTAAACAAAACACTTGGTTGGTTAATAAAGTAGATCACTTGGAAAACAGGGAGAGGAGAAATAACATCAGGATTTCAGGAATACCTGAAAACACAGAGGGTGAGGATATTATTTCCTTTTTATCAAGCTGGATCCCTGACTTTTTAAATTTAAAAGGAGGACTTTCCTTAGGCATTGAAAGGCTGCACAGAGCTCTTGGGAAACCTGCCACTAACTCAAACTCTCCTCCTAGGTCAGTAATTATCAAATTCCTTTCATACTTGGACAAGGGACTGATTTTAAGATCTGCTTGGAGGAAGGCACCTCTAAAATATAAACAGAGCCTGATAAGATTTGATAATGACTATTCATCTAGAATAATGAAACAAAGGAAGAAAGTGTGGCCAATGATAACTTTTCTGAAACAATATAACATCAAGGCACAACTTGCATATCCAGCTAAGATAAGAATACTGTTTGCCAACAAGATGAGGACTTTTACTGACTTACAGGAAGCCTCTTCATTTATTAAAACTAAATAATGTGATTACTTTACCAGAATATATGGACTGGATGTCACCTTCTCTCAAGAGAAAAAAAGAAACAAATGTCTGGACAGAAGTAAAAAAGAAGCAAAAGACTGATAATGTTACAGCCAAATCTCTCAAAGCATCTACTATGATATGAATTGTTTTAACATTACTTTAAAGGATCTATTTTACTGCTTGGAATTTTTAAACAAAGGTAACTAACTACTGGAATCTATCTATATTTTTTGAAAACAGATGACATGAGAGTTTTCACATTACCTCAGGTATGTAAAACAAGGTACTTTTCTTTCACAGAAGGAGGGTTATAGTGCACAAAATATTTATACTGTAAATTAACATACATAGTATATATGTATGTTCTCTTAATTTTCTCTTTTCCTTCTCGCTCTTCTCTCTTCTCATAATTTATTTTAACTGTATCTTGTCTCCCTTTCTAAATTCTCTATTTACTATACTAATATAGTCTGTATATATTTAATAAATCACTATCTATACATAGATAAATATTCTAAAATAATCTAGCTTTAAGGTAGACTGGAATAGTGGAACTTAATTGTTATTACAATATTTATTATATTAACAATAGTCACCGTTATGCTTATTGGGACTGGGGACATGTTCATGATTAACTCTGAAATGTTCCGTTCATGTACATATGTCCTTTGAATTATTTCCTTTTAGTATTAAGAAATTATATATATATATATATATATATATATATATATATATATATATATATAAAGAGGGGAAAATGTACTGTTGGTTAAGAGACGTGAAGCTTTCTTCACATTCTATTTGTGTTGCCATAGCAACAGTAAACAATTGAGGCAGTTTCTAAGGACACTGTGAACCTGCAAAGTGCATTTAGCCTCGCAGGTAACAAATAAGAAAAAGCAATGTTTAGTTATTAAAATGAAAAACAACCTAAGCAAAGTAAAATAAATACATAATAGGACTATTTGTAAATATTTTATGATTTATCCTCATAGGATTACATATTCCTGGAAACACAACTGAAATGTTCCCAAACTACATGTGCACTTAAATGTAGCTGCTTGATTAAAAAGTATTACTCCGTTTAACATGCTGATTCCACAAGCTGTCTGCACTGTAAAAGTTACATTTTATATGTTACTTGAAATTGACAGTCAATGGAGTACATGAAAAGATACATATTACTTTTTGCAACATGTTATCTTTGGCGTTACCTCACACTCTGTAGAAACTCACTTGGTAACTGATAGCTATTCATTTAAAATATCAGTTTAATTATTAAATGCACCCTTGAAATGCTATTGACAATGACAAAATATAATCTGAACTGTAAAATGAATGACTTGAAAGAAGTGAAGTAATGCATAGATTTCAAAGACAGTTCTTGACACTACAGTACAAATAAAAATGTATATTCACAAGGAAGTACTGAAATGTTTTAGTCTTCCAGTTAAAATAGCTTACTGTCAACATTTTGCAATATCAGAAAGTTTGAAGAGCTAGGAAATTACTATTTGTCTTTATAATGATTACTAGACATATTAGACTCTGCTTTGTTTAATGAATTGTGACACGTTTATGAGGAAAACTGGACTCAATCAGATGTTATTACAATGGTTATTAGATTAATGGTGGACACTTATGCTTAACGGTTTATGGGGCATGTTAGTGATTAACTCTGAAATGTTTAGTTTATATGCATTCTGTCAGTTGAATTATTTCCTATAATATTAACATAATATATAAAAGGAGGGAAAAATGTACTGTTGCTAGTGAGAAGTGAAGCTTTCTTTACATTCTATCAGCCTCGTGAACTATTTCAGAAAATTTAGAGAGCTAGGAAATTATTTCTAATTTGCCTTTATAATGTTTACTAGATTGATGTCACTGACTTGTTTAATGGATTGTGAGTCATGTACAAGATGGCCTACTGATGGTTATTTCTGTTTACCTATGTTTGCTGAATTTCTTTTATTAGTACTGATTTAAAACAAGGGACAGAAAGGGAAGGGAAATCTCTGTTTTTGGTCAAAGGAGGAGAGACTTAAGAGTTTTCTAACCGCCCCAAGAAATCTAAGATGCTCTAAACACTATTTGATTAATACTTACCTAAGTTAAGTCTTGATTACCATATGGGTACCTACACATTAATTCTAGACCTGACGTGGTTACCCATTCTGGAAGCAGGTGGTGTCCTATGCAGGGTGGGAATTGTCAGGGTGATCATAGTTCATTCTTAGACTTCTTGTTTGTAAATCTATAAATATGTAAAAGCACTACACACTAGAATGCAGGGGGCCTCTACTCAGAGTCAGGATACCACTGATAAGCCATGTCTTTTCATAAGTTTAAGTAGAAGTTGGTGAGCTGAAGAGTGGGAAAGTAAAGGAAGACAGTACACCTACAGTAATCACTTGTCTCCTACAGAGTCCTTTTAGTCAAATTATTTTAGTAATAATCTATTTGTTGTTGGCTTATTTAGTGTATGCTCCTCTGTTGCATTTAATTCATCTAAAATGACATACCTGACATGTTTGGGATCTCTTAAGGGTAACTAAATATTGGATATTTTCTAAGTCAACATAATAATTGTATACACTACTACCATTCCATCCTGATATATAAAATACTACAGAAAAACAATAGAATAATATAGTATTTCATATATCTTTTAAGAAAATTCTCCATATAATTTAACATATGGAGCTCAGTTTGTATTGTTGGTTAAAGGTATGAGTGATAATACAATAGATCTATCTTTATCTATTGGATTAGGAATGACTTTCATTCCATGTTTAATGGAAAATTCATATTTACTTGTATTTAATACTTTAAAAAGTGCTTCTATTAAACATTAATTCTAAATCCGGACCAGAATTTTAACCTACTTGTATTTAAAGAAGGAAGAATATTAAATTATACTCCCAAGTTTACACAAATAAAAATAACATTTAATGTTATCAGATAATACGGTATAACTACTACAATAAAAATAAAAGAAGCAAAATGTTTCTTCAAACAATAACTTGAAATGGATTTAACATTCTTATCATTAAATACTAATGGTTTAAATAATGCAAATAAAATATCAAACTTACTAAAATATTTAAATCTAAATAAGGCACAAGTAGTATTTCTCCAGGAAACGCATTTTATGACTAATGATAGTTTTATTTGAAACCCTAAGGACTTTACAATCTTAGCTCAATACTCCTATAGAAGACAAAAGTATCCATTCTCTGGAAGAAAAACAATCACTCCAAAAGTTATTTATAAATATGAAGAAAAAAGAAGGTCTACTAGCATTTGTTATAATCAAATTTAATAACAGAATACGGACCTTAGCTAATCTATATTGGTTCCAAGGAATTGGAGCAGGAAAGGAAAAAAAAAATCTAGATTTTATTTCCAACAATTATAAAGGAAATCTTATACTGGGAGGAGACTTTAATTGTACCTTAGAAGCTTCTGAAACCACCAAGAAGTCTTTTCGCATAGCAACTATTTCAAAATCCTTAAAAAGATGGATTGATTCATTTCATTTAATAGACACTTAAAGTAAAAGATAAATCCTTACTATTTTCCCATAAAGACCACAGATTTGGAACACAAACCAGAATAGACAAAGTATTCGTAGTTAAAGATTTACAAACAAAAATCCTCAACTTCTCAATAGTTCCATGCCCCTTCTCAGATCATGACTCTCTGATAATGAAGCTCCAAATAGAGTTTAAACCTTTAATCTTCTCAACTGGAATCCCATCATATATCATGAAAATTAAAGAATTCAGACCCTGGATGTTGTCAGAACTACAATTATTTCTTGAAATTAATAATACAACAGAAATCAGCAGAGTCATGGTTTCAGACTCATTAAAAGCATATTTATTTATTAAGACCCTTAGCTGGTACAAAAACAAAGTTACAGAATGGGAATCTGAATCATTAGACTTGCAAACCAGAGACTTGACAGCAAAATCTAAAAAAAAATCTGAATTCTCCAGAAGTCAAAAAAGAAATAGAGGAATTAGATAAAAAATATAATGAAATTTGAACACACAAAACTTATCTAGCCTTAAAAAATTAAACAAACTCACTAGCCACCTCCCCCAGATATCTACATAATTTATCTACAAGAATTAAAATATAATCTAAAGCAAATAACATTAGTAGTATATATCATGAAAATAAAGTGAAAAAAGTATCAGATATAGGAGACATCCTTGAAGCATTTTGGTTCGATTATATGGAACACTTCAAAAAAGAAGATTTAGATACCAACCAAATAAACTTAGATACAAACCATATCAATATAAAAAACTTTCCAGAAAACTTAAAACTAGACCTACAAAGACCTATAGACTACAAAGAAATGTTGACAAGAAAGTAAATCTAACAAAGCTCCAGGGATAGATGGTATAATTACGGAAATTTACAAACTCTTCCCTTCAACAGTAATCTCCCTTTTTCATAAAACATTGCTAGAAGTCCACTCAGAAGCAAAAATACCATACACATGGAAATATTCTCTCATAAACCAATTCTAAAAGAAAAAAAAAACATCAGACCTTTGCACCTCATACAGACCTATATCATTACTAAATAGTAATTACAAAATATTCATGTCAATCCTAGCTAACAAAATGAAAATCCCACTTTCAAAGACAATTAATAATGATCAAACTGGATTTTTATACAACAGGCACACACACAATATTAAAAGGATACTTACCTCTTATAGATTATGTGAATAAAGAAGATAAACACTTGTAATTGGATTAGACATAGAAAAAGCCTTTGATTCCCTCAACCGGGAATATCTATTTAAAACTTTAGCATTATTTCAATTTCCTCCTCCCTTCATCTTATTACTAAAAAACATATATATTAATAACTTAGCCTACATTAAATTAGGTCCTTTCACCTCAGAATCTATCCATATAACGAAAGGTAGTAAAACAAGGATGCCCCCTTTCTCCTATTTTATTTGCTTTGGCTACAGAAATACTAACAGAAATAATGCACAATAATCCAAGAATAAAAGGAATAGAAGTCTAAGACCAGTACATACCTAAAATAATGCTTTTTGCTGATATTTTATTAACCCTATCAAACTCCAGAGAGTCATTAGGAGAGCTAGTAGTAGTAATGGAGAAATTTTATAAGATTTCAGGTCTATACTTTAATAGATCAAAATCAAAATTTCTATTTTTAAATAAGAAAAAAGAACTACAAGTTACAGATAAATCCATCATAGGAAAACAAGAACTTGTGCTAAATTATTTAGGGTTAGTGTTATGCAAAAATATAAACGAAATATTAATAAATTATAAAAACATTATTGAAACAATAAAAATATATATAGAAAATTGGAACAAAATTATATTAACTTTTGAAGACAGATTGCAATTAATAAAAATGGTCTTATTGCCAAAAATACTATATGTAGCATTAGGAATACAGTTAATTCCTGAAAGATGCATTCTTAAAGAAATAAACTCATGTTTAATAAAATTTTTATGGTATCCCAAAAAGAAGAGAGTAGCTCTAAGTCATCACATTAGACCCTGGAAACAAAGAGGATTGAATTTCCCAGAAATAGAAACATATAGAAGCATCTGTGCTTAAAACTACAATAGACTGGATAAACCCAAATTATTTTTGCCAACTGGAAAGAATTAACAACAGCTATATTAACAAATGGATTTAATCTGTTAAAAAAAACGTAATAGTACACAAATCAAACAAACCCTGGTACATACTATGCATAAGTATACAATATAATATAACAAAACCTTCTAAAACAACACTGATTAATCATTATTATCAATTCCTTTAGGAAACTTACCAGTGCAAACATAGATCTAAAACTTTGGTTTGACCTTTAAAACCCATTTACCTTCAACTAAGAACTTTCCTCACAAAATATATAGGGAAACAACCTCCAGGGAACAAAATGGATTCTTATGCTGGTTTCAATGTGTAAATAAATTAAATGTTTTAAATATACATATGACAAAAAAATGCTTACAATATTCCAACACAGGACTGGTTAACCTTACAAAGCATTCTAATGTACACTCAAGATTTATGCAGATTAATAATTCCTCATTTAAAGATATTCCAAATCTAATAAGTTTTCTGTATGAACGTATATATAATAGTTGTGAAAAGAAAAAAAATCCATTTCAAATCTATATAGAGAGATAATAATATATAAAAATATTCCCAAACCATCATACTGACAGTTCTTAACAAAAGTAGAGTCAAACTGCAAACAAACTACTGAAAAACCACAAAAAATAGGCAGGCAACAGTAATTCTTAAACTTTTATGGTTAGCGCTTTTGTCAAGTATTCTTACTCTCAACTTCATCAATTAGTTAAAAGAATGGTAGCCATATTTAAAACTAGATTCATAGTCACATGTTCAGTCACCTCACATGACACCATGTCACCTGACACTTCTCATTTCTATAACACATGTACCTAAAAGTTGAATAAACAATTGCGTAAACAATTGCATAAACAATGTATATATACTTTCCTACTGACTTAATACTCAAATTCAGTCAAATTCAAATTGTGTGTCTATTCACCTGAGTATTATATATACTGTTCTGGGCTGCCCGATCTTGTTTCTGTCCCTGGTGAAAATTTGGATAATAAGCTGCTGACCTCGCATTCGTGTTTGCCTGAGAGTGAGCAGCTTCAGTTCGATTTTTGAAGCAGTTTGATTCTTCTTAATTCCTGGGTATCCTGTATTTACCACATTAGGAAAGTCAAAACAGACAAAGCTCTCACAAAACATGTGGTAGAAAACCCTGGTCATTCCTTTACATTCAGGGTGATCGACCAAACTGAATTTGACATCAGGGGTGGTCCATTAGGTTTAAAACTTGAGGTGAAGGAGCTGATTAGGCAGCTTAGAACCAGGGCCTATTTGACACCAGGGTGGAACGATGTATTCTCTTTGGCATGTGTCTTGAAACTGAGGAGTTAAAAACGTTAACACAAGGCTAATAGGTGAATAGACATAATTTGCGGCACTCTGTTTGTTATATACACAACCCCCCCCCCAATCCCTTATGCACAAGTACATGCATTTATGACATTCAACTGAAATTTATTCAGGTTGATTGGTGACATGTACAAATTTTTATGCACACAATAATACTGTTTTTGCATGCTTTAGCATGTAAATTTATGTATTCTTTGTATATGTAAATATGAATTTGAGTATTAAGTCAATAGGAAAGTGTATATACATTTTTTACAAATTGTTTACACAACTTTTAGGTATATATTTTATAGAAATGAGAATTGTGCCAGGTGACATGGTGTCATGTGAGGTGACTGAACATGTGACTATGAATCTGGTTTTAAATATGGCTACCATTCTTTTAACTAATGTCTGATGAAGTTGAGTGTAAAAATACTATAAAAAAGTTTAAGAATTACTGTTGCCTGCCTATTTTTTGATGTTTTTCAGTTCTTAACAAAAGGTCAGTCATTGCAGTTAACAGAAGAAATTAAAACGGACATCTTACTATCAGTTAACTATACCTCTAACACAAAATACTGGAAAATATTTAACTGGAAATACTTACATAGAGCATTTTTAACAGCAGATAGAGTTAAAAAGATCAGTACTACTACAAATGTTTTTTGCTGGAGGTGTGAAAGGTCAAATAAAGCAAACTGGATTCATATTTTTTTATGAAAGTAATAAAATTAAAATCATATTGGAATGGAATCAATCATTTTTTACAAGCTTTATTTAATTAATCCTTTACCTTAACTAAAGCATTGATTGTACTAAATGTAAATGAAGGTCCTTACCTGAATAAGACAAATGTATTTGTTATGGACAATACTTACTATATCTAGGAAATGCGTAATCAGAAAGTGGAATTCAAATACACCCCCGACCTTGGAAGAATTCTACACTTTACTGAAGACAACTGCATCGATGGAAATGAAAATCAAAGAACTATAAAATCTATCTCAGACCATTGGTAAATAATCCTTGGAAGAAAGTTATATCTTTGTTGGACACTCTGCAATAATCAATATTGTATCTCTGATAACTGATCTGTTAATTCTATATTTAACATACAGTGTATATAATTGAAAATCAGGCTATTGTAAACATTGTATATAGTTTAAAATGATACTTAAAATATTATGTAAATGTTATTTTAACTGAAAATAAAAAAATTGGGAAAATAAAAAGAAAGTGTACATGCGCATATTAAGAGCACCTCAAATTTTCCTCATTCTGGTAATGAACCCTCAGAATCTGCCCACCTGTTCTTTCACCTGCCCCTTTTTAGTACAGCCACCAGTGAAAAGAAACAATCCAGAGTGGAACAACAAAGGGAGAAAATTGGAGAAACTGAACCATGGCACAGAAATTCTAAACCCAAGTAAATTTAGTTTGGAAAAACACATCAGTATTTTCTGAAGGATTTTCATTTACTCCAGCACAACCAGCAAATCTCACTAAGGTACTGATTGATTTTAAGCCCTATCTTAGGAAGCTGAAAAAGAAGTTATGTACCTACCATAACGTTCCATGTTAGTTGTCCTTCATCTCACCTTTCTTCTGCTGGACTGTTCGGAGCCGATCCTCGGCTCTGACTCAGCCACTTTCTATAGCTCGAGAGCTCTTTACTGGCTCAAGGCTACCCCTTATTCCAGAATGCCCAGCATCAGCTACCCAGATCTTGTTTGAGATAGCTCACACTAGACATAACATAGAAGATAATCCATTATTATTAAACCTGCATATACAGTAAATTGTCATGGTTTGCTTGGGAAGCAACTAAGAACAAAACAAGTTAGCCAATGAAACCATTGAAAAACTCCTCTCAATCCTTGAGGAAGAGGGAAGGAGGGAGGGACGCAAGAAGGAAGGTGAGATGGACAACTAACATGGAACGTTATGGTAGGTACATAACTTCTTTATGTTAAGTTGTCCAATCTCGCCTTTGTTCTTGCTGGATGGGACAGCATCCCTAGCACCTCAATTCTGGGTGGCTCATTGGAACAGACCCTTCAGAACCATGGAACCAAAGGAAGTCGTGCCTCTGGAGACCACATCTACTTTGTAATGAGAAATAAATGTATGAGGATCTTCCCATGGTAAGTACAGGCAATGGTGTCTGATAAACATTTCGATAAGGTTACTTTAGAAACTGGAAGGCCTTGTTTGTTGTTAGCAAATGGAGATAGAAACGTAGTTGTCTATGAACATCCAATTGGTGTAATCTGTACTCTGCCTTTTTGGAATGATTAGGGGAAAAAGACAGGAAGTTCAATGGACTGATTCAAACTGTGTTCTGAACAAACTTCAGGTAGAAAAGATGGGTTGGTCCTCAGGGAAACTGTCTTTGTGAAAAAAACAGGTATGGAGGGCAAACACATAGGGCATTGAGTTCTGAAACACGTCTGGCTGAAGTAATAGCAACTAGGAAGAAAGTTTTCCAAGAGAAATTTCAAAGAACATGATGCTGGTGGTTCAAAGGGTGGCAGTATCAAGGAGGCCAGAACCAAACTGAGATCCCAAGGTGTAAGAGGCTCTCTCACTTGGGGTCTAAGTAGAGATGCACCTCTCATGAAGGCATTACAGAGTTTATGACACTCTATGCTTGAGTTAAAAACTCTGATGTGAAAATTGGAAATGGCAGCTAGTTGTACTTTGATGGTAGCAGCAGCTGCACCAGACTGAAACAGTTCTGCTAAGAAATCCAAAATTTCGTGGACTGGAGCTGTAAAAGGATCTAAATTCCTGGATTCTGCCCAGTAAGAGAATCTTTTCCATTTGCTAGCATAAACTTTCCTTGCAGTTGTCTTATGGGAGGAAACAATATCAAGCACTGCTGGAAAAATATTGGGGAGCCTGGCTAAAATTGGAAGTGGAGTAACCAAGCTGTGATCTTGAGAGATTGGAGGGATTGATGTAAACCACCTGATTGATGAATCAAGAGGTCCGGCACTGGATCCAGAACCCAAGGCTGGGCTAGAAGGTGGGGGTGAAGGAATGAAAACCAAATCTGTTGAGGCCAATATGGGGCAATGAGGATCATCTTGCAACCCAACGATTTTGCTTTCTGAATGACTTTTGGAATTAGGGGGAAGGGGGGAAATGCATAAAGGAGTCCCTGAGGCCAATCATCGACTACAGCGTCCCTGGGTGTCTGACCTGGAGGAGGAACAAGGGAGAAGTAGCTGTTGCATTTGTTGCTGAGGGGAGAGGCAAAGAGATCACAGCAAGGTCTGGCCCCATTTGTGGAAAATAAGATCCACAATTTCCTGTTTCAGAGACCACTCGTGCGGCATGAGGATAGCCCTGCTGAGCCTGTCCGCTATTATGATGGATTTCCCAGGGATATGCATTGCTGTCAGAAAACGTTGGGAGGAAATCGCCCATTGCCACAGTCTGAGGGCCTCTTGGCACAAGGGGTAAGACCTGGTTCCACCCTGTTTGTGATGTACCAAACCACCGACATGTTGTCTGTCTGTATTGCAATAGTCCCGGCAGGGAGAGAGTCTTGAAGAGCTTGCAACACTAGGAGCACCGCTCTCATCTCCAGGATGTTGATGTGCAAGGGTACTCGTGAGGTTGCCATGTGCCTTGGACCATCTTGCCTAGATAATGCCCCCCCCTCAACAGGGAAGCATCCATGGTCACTGGGGCAACTGGATGGGATTCGATGAAAGGTCTGCCCTGAGTCACTAGTGGGGAGACCATCCACCAGGAAAGGTGCCTTTTGCAAGATTCCATAAGTACCATTATGTGAGACATGGGTAATTCCTGGAAGGACCATTGTGTGAAAAGAAGCCACTGAAGGATTCTCATGTGAAAGTGTGCTAAAGGAACTAGAAGAATGGTTGCCGCCATAGACCCTAGAGCTTGAAGGACACATTTGACTTGAATTCTTTTGCTCCTCAGAAGTGACACCTGTTGTCAAATAATGGAAACTCTTTCCTGAGGCAATTTTATGATCATTTTCCTTGTGTCTAAGCTTTGCTCCTATGTATGTAATAGATTGACAGGGCAACAAGGCAGATTTTTCTATGTTTATTGTGATGCCTAGTTGAGCACAGGATGTGATGGTGTAATCTCGTGCTTCTAAGTTGTTGCTTGGTGGCAGCAGTGAGGAGCCAGTCATCTAGATAAGGAAACACCTGGAATCCTAGACGTCTCAGGTGAGCCATAACTACTGCCATGCATTTGGTGAACACCCTGGGGGCTGTGGTGAGACCAAAGGGCACAGCTCTGAATTGGTAATGACTGGCCCCTAGCCAGAAGTGTAGAAATCTCCTGGACCGTCTGTCCATGTTTATATGATGGAATGCATTCTGAAGATCTATAGAGTACATACAATTGTCCAGACCCAGAAAGGGGAGAATGGACTGCAGTGTTACCATCTGGAACTTTTCTTTTTGTACAGATTTGTTTAATCTGATGAGATCCAGAATTGGTCTCCACTCCCCTGTCTTTTTGGGCACTAAAGAATCTTGAGCAAGTTCCGGATCCTACTTTGTCTGCGAGAACTTCCTGGATGGCTCTTTTTTTCTAGCAGTCTTGAAACTTCTGTGACTGCCTGATCCCATAGATTGGGTGGAACATCTGGGTTGGATTTTTTTTAAACAAGAAGGGGCTGATGGAAGGGAATTCTGTAACCTCCAGATATAATGGACAGTGGTGCTGCGGTAGCGTTGTCGCCTCACAGCAAGACGTTGTTGCATTCGATTCTCAGCTAGAGCGTCTTCTGTGTGGAGGCATGCGTGAATGGGCGTGCCTTCGTTGAAGGTTGTGCGTCAGGGCTGGTAACTCGGCACGTAAAAATCCACTACCAAACATTAGCGGACCAGAGTTCCGTTGTGGCAACCCCTAACCGGGATAAGCCGAAAGACACAACAATAATCTATTTGTCTTTTGTAATATTTTGCCAGGTGATTGGGCACAATGAAAGCCTTCCCCAGACTGCCTCCAGAGTTGAGCAGTCGGGCATCCCCTTCAGGGATGTTGATAGGGTTTGGAAGAGAACGCATCTCTATCACCCTGATTTTGCAGACCCCCTCTGCCATGAGGGTGGTGTCTGCCATTGTTATTGTTTCTCCCTCTGCCCCCTGGGGGAAAAGTCACCACATGCGTCAGACAAGGGTCCCTGGGATTTTCGAAACCACATCTTTCCACCCTTCTGACCCTTTGGGTATGGTCTGGTAGGAGTGGAAAAAATGGACTCCCACATCAGAGAGAGTCTTGCCTTCCTGCTGGCACCTGGTAAGTGTGTCTTTCACCTGAGGCCCAAAGAGAGAGGATCTATCATAGGGGCTATTGGTGAAGGACGCTCTGAAAGGTTCCACAAACTGACACAGCCGCAGCCAAGAAAGTCTCTTAAGAGCAACTCCTGTTCCTGTAGCTCTGCTTGCTCCATCGGCTGCGTATGAAATAAGCCTCATGGAGGAGTTGACTACTGAATTTAAAGTTGCCAGCTGGGTAGCTACCTTGGCTGAAGATCCCTCAGCTGTGGGATTTTGTAGGGCATCTCCAAGCTCTTTTAGGAGATCCCTCTGAAGTCTAGTAAAATGGGAAAGATAGTTCAGGGACCCAAGGGAGAAGGTTGCTGATGAAAACAATTGCTTCCCATATCTGTCCATCGTACAAGACTCTTTATTCAGTGGATGGACAGATGAGGAGGTTTCAGCTAACTCTCTTTGTGGCTGCTGATACTACCATGGCATCAACTGGGACACCTTTAGTAAGGAATTGTCTTGGGGGGCTGTGATAAAGTTATTAGGTCTCCAAGATAACAGTGGAGCCGATGGAGGAATAGTCTTGTCTGTGCTAGAGGGCACCGACACACTTGGTCTGTCAAGCTCAAAGGTCGATTCCGAACATGGAGCAGATGGCTTGATTGACTTCAAAGATTTCACTGGTTGAGAAGCTTTAGCCGGAGAATCCTGTTTCAACAAACCAAGGAGGATTAGCTTGTTTTCCCGCTCCTGCAGGACCCTTGGACTAAAGGCATGACAAATAGAGCAAGAGTCCTGCAGGTGCAGAGCCCCCAAGCAATACACGCAACTAGTGTGCCCATCTGTCAGAGACATCTTCTGACAGCATGAGCCGCACTTTTTAAACTCTAACTTCCTTGGACTTTAAGAAAAAAAAGAAGGAAGTACCACACAAAAAGACACACTACAATAATAAAAATTACATTGCTAAAAACCTTAAAGGAGAGCCTCTAACTTAAATGGCTGTCCTTAAGGGGGGAAGGGAAGAACTCTCTAACTTAAACGAGTTCAGGGAAAAACAGAAGGCCTAGCGACTAAGGGACGACAGCCAACACAGC
This sequence comes from Protopterus annectens, assembly GCF_019279795.1. Taxonomy (NCBI): domain Eukaryota; kingdom Metazoa; phylum Chordata; order Ceratodontiformes; family Protopteridae; genus Protopterus; species Protopterus annectens. Next base: position 509,480,005 of record NC_056750.1, read on the forward strand.
ACAAAAACACAGCAAAGGACAAGATAAGGGGTTTACGACTAAATAAACTTACAAATTAGTATAAACAGTGAAATAAATACTAACTTTTCAAGTAAATTATTTAACATTAAACAGAGAAAAAAAGTTATACTAAACCTGAGCCAGTATTGACACAACCTCGCAGCTGATGTGGCAAACAAGATCTGGGCAGCTGACGCTGGGCATTCTGGGATAAGGGGTAGCTTCGAGCCAGTAAAGAGCTCTCGAGCTATAGAAAGTGGCAGAGTCGGAGCTGATCCTCAGCTCCAAACCATCCAGCAAGAACGAAGGCGAGATTGGACAACTTAACATCCTTCATTATATTTTACATGATGTTTCTCAATTTACTTCGAAGAACACTTGCTTTATCAAAAAAGCACATACTCCCTCATTCATGGCACCCTACAAGTGTTTCAGGATTCTTGCGAGTAGGATTTGAGAAAAAAACAAGGAAATATAATCTTCCTCTTGGAGGGACTGGCCCTTAAGAATACTCTAATAAGAGGGAAATAAGGGTCATGAAGGCAGATTAGGTTGGCATGGCTGTGGTTATAGACTGTGAGAAATACAATGCTGCCATATTAAAAATGTTCCAAGATAATACACTTTAACCTCCTCATAGTAGTATGACATCAAGAAACGTTTTTCAACTATTGATGGGCACCTGAATGATTTATTCAGTCAAGTGAATTTTGATCATAAAACCTTTACAATTTTTACACGTACAGCTACCAAAGATGGCAAGAATATCTGGAATTCCCAAAGTTCATAAAACTCAAATAAATCCTCCACTCAGAGCGGTAGTGGCTGCAGACACTTATAAGACTGAATTTATCTCTGTTTATCTTGACTACATTTTCAACTCTTCTGTACAAAAATCAAGGGTTCTATCTCAAGGACTCTTGGCATCTGTTAAAACTTTTGAAAGGCATCCATACACCTACTGAAGAATTTTCATTTGGATATAGGGATGTAATCTCCTTGTATACATGAACTGAACAGAAGACAGGCACTGAATTTGTTAGGAAGTATCTATCGTGGTTCACTGATTTCAGTAATACCTCAATTCATACTGCGTGCTTCTTATCAGAGATAATTCTTGATAATGACATTTCTTTTGCTGGAAAACACTACAGACAAATGTCCGGGGTTTCTGTGGTGGCAAGGGTAGCCCCTGTTTTTGCCAACCTCGTCATGTCATGGTGGTAGCAAAAATACTTCAAATTCCACAGTTTATTCAAAAAAGTGGTATTTTATGGGAGGTCTACCGATAACTATTGTATGGAAGGGCTCTGAAAGTGAATTTGGTAAACCACTAGAATGGTTAAATTCCAGCACCACCTTTTTGAAATTTATGATCACTAGCTTTGGAAGATGCATACATTTTTTGGATATCAATCTAACTTTTGATCCACGTGACCATCATACTCAGAGTAAGATCTACTGATTTACACAGGCGTAGTCAGTATAGACACCACATAAAAAAAGGAGTGGTGAAAGGAAAGTTTATAAGACTTGGATTAACAAGCAGTGAGGAGATTTTTGAATAATGGAGATACTTAGCTTTTTTTTCCATGGCTAGAGGCAATAACGACTGCCTGGCTAACATTATTTGCTAAGTCTATTTCTTATGTACTGGTAAGGCAAGACCAATCCTTGATAATGGTCAAACTTTATGTTCTTTGGCAAGAAAAGATACACACCTCCTAATCTCATTTGCCTACTGGCTGTAGGGGTGCTTTTCCACTCCCCATTACCACTGACATCACCATCATCAGAAATATCTTGCAGAATAAATGGAAGATTTTAGATAGTGGGGATTTAGCTAACATTCTAGGTGATCATCCTTTGTTCACTTATAAATGAACTACTTACATTAGATCCATCCTAGACAGACGCTCTGGCCTTAAGAAAACGGATCACGCTACCTTTGGGACTTTTAAATATGGCAGCTGTAAGCTTTATTTCCAGCACCACACATTTTTTTTGATTGATTTAAACATGGAAATTCTATCTAACCAGAGTTAAAGTTGCAATTCTAAAGGTATAGTCTACTTAGGCTTATGTGATTCATGTACATGCTTCTATGTGGGTAAAACTTAAGGAAGCTGGTACATAGAATTTATAAACATCCACTAGCCATTAGAAAAGGGGATACTGGTAATGCCTTGGCGAGACATTCTCTACAGTGTAATAACTAAGAAATTTAGATTTTTGTACTGTACTCTGTTGAAATGAATGACTTCTGTGGCATCTACAAAATACTATTAAATTGCAGAGATTCTGTACGGCAGATCAGGCTTAACGCTGAAAAATTTCCTGGTCTGAAAGAGAATGTGAATATAAAAATGTTTTTTTGCAAGCACAGAGTTATAGAGCATTAAACAAACAACTCTTCATGTACACAGTAATCTATACAGTTATGTATATATTCATTTAAATTCTTATAGTTTTTAGTTGTGTTTCTTTAAATTTCTTTGAAGATGAACTAATTGAAGGTGGCTAGGGATTGGTTGTTTTGAACATGGGATTTGTTTGGTACTGTTTTTAAATATGGAAACTTGACTCAGTAGTCAAATCTGAAGTAGTTCTTGGTGTAAGATAAAAGAACAAAAGTGTTTATTTACAATTCTATTGACTCCTTACGTGATGGTTTATTGAACATTTTTCTTGTTCCTTGTTTTGTTGGTTCTAAGCCACTTTTAACATCAATAATAATTAGCGCAGAAATATCAGACAAAACCATGGATGCTCATTTATGTATATATAAACATGCAGACAAACACAAACATTCATGTTATGTATTTTATAAAATATATAAACATTGGTACTACTAACAGTTGATAGAACAGGTTTCGCTTCAATGTGCATTTAATTTTCTGAAAGTCTAATGTCTGGTATTAAAGTCCAACTGCAATGGTTGGTGTTTTGCTGCAAACAGAAGGTACAGGGCAAACAAAGGTTCTGCCATATTCTGGACAGTGGAAAGTTAATTAACCAGGTACCCAAAAGGGGCTCAAGTACACAATGCAGAGGCAAACAAGACAATTCAAGAGCAGGGAAACAAAAGATGACAGACAAAATTATCTTAAATTACACCACAGTATCCGTAACTGCTGAAAAGTACAATAATTCATGTTCATGAATCTACTGCCAATTATAATTATGCAACCTGTCACATAAGGAAGTTGAGAGGAGACTCCCTATTCAGAAAGTGCTGCATTTGAAACCAAGACAGTCTTAAAAAATGCAGTTTACTTTGTTTAATTCAATATGTACAAATCGGATTGGAGGTAGGGGGGGATTCAACATCTGCCACCATGTAAACATGCTACTTCCACAGTGTCCTTACAGTCAGGGCTCAAAATGTGGTCAACAGTCAAAGGTTAATGCTAGTGTCACTAGTACAGCCTCAGTGATGCTGCACACAATCGTTAAGGTATGCCTGTGCATAAATGGAAAAAAAAAACATAAGGACTTTCATCCAACTCCAAGAGAGAGAAATATGCTTAAATGACAGTACTGTGCTTTCAGCATAGATAATTAGCTTAGAGAAAATAATTCATTATCAAGTCATACTACTGGCATGTTAAGCAGCACCAACAGAGCCGGCTTTGGCCGAAATGGCGCTCTAGGCAAAGTTGTTCTCCGGCGCCCCTTAAGCTCCACCCTCGCCACACTCATGAAACACCCCTATTTGAGCCACACCCACTGGGTCATCCCCCAAGAAAGCCACTCCAGTCATTTCCTTAAATTATTTAAATGCATAGGAAGAAAAAGATACCTTGTAATGTAGTTAAACTGCAGCTACCTTTGCATATGTATTTTCTACTTGAAATACCAGATCCAGATCATGGTCAAATAGGGTTCTAGGAAGGGTAATAGACCGCCACCCCAGAGCAGCCCCTCCTGCAGCAAACCCCAGCAGCAGCCATTCCAGTATTCCATTATTTGATTATCTCACCAGTTATTACACATATATTCTATTATTTGCTTCTACAATGATTACAGATATTTAAATAGCACAAACACAGATAGCCATTTGCTAAACAAACAATAGTCTCACAATGAAAATAGACTTCGCATGAGCAGTAAACTTGTCTGCCCTTGAAACTCATATTCATTGAAATGGCAAAACTCATTCATTGAAACAGCATGAAACCCCACATCAAAATTTATACAAGGCATACACCAAAAACCTGAGATAAAATCATGTATATTTTGTGAACTCGGACAATTGAGAATCAAGCCACTCACCAATCTCTTCCTTGTCTCTTACACACATACATACATATACAGTCTCCCCTGTCCAACACACACACACACACACACATACACACACGCACACAATCTTATAGCTCAAGAATAAGTGGATAAAAATCCATTATCAGGGAAGTTTTAACTAATCCTCAAACACTGAAAAGGTTGTAATAACAGATTTAACATTAACATTAATGTGCATTTTCTGAAGGACATCAATTGTCTATCATTTAGCAACTGCAGCCTACAAAGATTTGTCAGAAAACCTCACATTTTATGAGAAACAGAGGCAAACTCATGGATGGTGGAAAGTTAAGGAAACACATCAATCTGTTTCTCTCACTCTCTCTCATTCACTCGTGCATATAGTCTGACCAATTATGCCCACATGCATACACTCACAAACCAAGTAAATTGCACATACCTGCTTGTACCAGAACAGATCCTGAAGATATGTTTTTTTTTCCTGCAGTCTGACTATTTGGGATGCATATTTGGCAAACCACATCATACAACACACGCAAAAAAAATCTCAACCCTCTTTACTTGCTGTAAAACTAAAAGTAATAAAAATGCAACACAAAACTTCTTTCATTACAATGATTTGGGTTTGCTTGGGGAGCGATCTTTACAGATCTCTGCAGTAACCGGTCAAGAGTACATATATTTTGCATCAAAAAGATGATGTGAATGGATGTTGCAATTGCATGAGCTGTATCTGTAATGGCAAAAATGGATGGATGGAGAACAGAAACCATCTGAGGTTCAGGATAAGAAATGTTTTAACAATGAATACTTAAGCTACTTAGCTACTTCTATTAAAATAAAAAAATGAGGCATCAAAGAATACGGTCATATTATGTATATACAAGATTACAATTATAAGCAAAAGGCAGACTAGAGGGATACTGAATGGCTACAAAGCAGCATTTTTTAATAAAAAAAATGAAAACTCATAGTATCTGTTTTATACTTGTACAGTTACATTATCGTGTACAAAGGCATGTACATGCCTTTGTTTGTGATACGTGTCTGTACTGGTTCTTTAATAGTGACAAACATACCCAACAATACTGGGATCTCCCTGGTAAACATGTCTTTCTTGCTGAGTATACTATAGTAAGAAGCAGTTATCTAACTGAATGTCTTGCAAAAGAGGCTGTGTCCCTTATAACCAATGCTAATGCAGCTGAATCTTACCTCTTTCAAGACACTAAAAGATTTTTATCATTCTATAAGATGTCTTATGGGTAACCACAAAACCTGCCAATAAAGTGTTAACATTTTCTGTAAAGGAAGAGGCAGGCAGTTATTCATTCAATGGTTCAATAATCGTAAAGCTAGAGTAGTACTTCTGCTGTTAGGATCTTTGCCCAAAAGTGGCAGTAATGCACTGGTGCATGGGCCAAAATAAACGCATGTATGAGAAAGCTGAAAAAAAAATCTGTTGCAGCACTTCTATCAAACTAAATTGGCTGCCCAAGATTTTTTGGCAGATTTTGTTTGTACAGGTTTAACTATACTTCAAAGATTGAGTGTTCTTAAAAAGCAGATACTTGTTCAATTGTTTTGCATAACATAAGGCTCAGTTTATGTTGTACCATACAAGTTGACAAGTAATGGCTTAATTTATGAGTTGTACAGTTAAAGACTTATAGAAAGAAAGGACAGCTTGCTTGACTGGCCTACAAGTGAAATTTTACCATCCAAACAATACCTGAATGAAATGGTTTCAAACTACAATGATTTTAGTGCCAAAACAAGTCTGACCCCTCCACCCCACCTTGTATTGTATAGGGAATGATTGATTTTGAGAACTTTTAGAATTTTAATATTCCAGGTAAATGCATATTATTTTACTGGCTCCCTGTTGAAATGTCAGTGCTGGTAATATACCTTCCAATACACCATAAAAAAAGACTGAAAATACAGGAGAAGAGTGAATATAGAATATTGGTCCTCTCTGTTAAAACTTATTTTTGCAGGGTTCATGACCCCTTGCACCTTTGATATGAAGGGTATATATTATATACTCAAAGTTTCTGAACTTCAAACCTCATATGATCAACACCATATGAGCGAAGTTTGAAACATTTAATATACAATAAATAAAAAAAAAAAAGGAAAACTTAGCAAATGCTTTGAGCAGGGGGGTAAGCCCCCTGCACCCCCCACACCCCTGCTACTTAAATATACCAACTTCGAAATTGCACTTAAGTGCAGAAAAGGGAAATTTTCCCATTCTGTGCCATACGGAGCCATTTGTTTTAACCTTCGAACTTCTTAAATTTTTATCATATGGCGTCGACCACGTGACATTCGAACTTTTACAAGTTCGAGGTTATAATACGAACCCAATGTGAAGACTAGCTCCACAATCTCCCCAGACAGAAATATACCAACTTTGAGATTGCCATACATCAGAGAAAATGAAATATTCAGAGAAATAGCCATATTGTACTTATTATATACAAGTCCATATTTTTCAGCTTTTCGGTTTTTATATTACAGCGTTTACTGAGGATGTCACATACATTTCAAATGGTTACCATTTTATTTTTCCTCTTCTGACAAGTCTCAAAACCTAACTACATTTACTGGGAGTAATATCTCCTCTTAAGATTCAAGGAAGTGTACTTGCTCTATCTGCTATGCCAAGACTCACATCTGTATATTTCAGGCATTGGCATATATACATCATCCATTTGCATGTTAGTTGCAAGCCAGACATGGCAAACTCAAAATCTTGACTTGAGAAATACAATGAAGGACATTGAGAGCATTCAGCCTTTTTGGGATGATGACATATCAGAGACAGAATTTAAAAAATAAAATAAAACAGCGAAAACCGAGCTAACTAACATTGCAGAATAATAATAAAAGCCAGTACAAAACAAAAAAAAAAAATTAAAATAAAAACCTACAGTAAGTACATTTATCTCTTACATACACTGAGACATAACTGATTATTCACACATTCTTAAATAAAAGACAGAATTTTAGTTTGACACTGCATCTCTGTAGTAAGTCTCAGCAAAAAAGCAAAATGACCATTGTCACAAAAATGTATCCATAGTAGCCATTTCAGTTTTTCTAGATTTTCCTAAACATTTGTGGGAGCCTTTCCCCTTTTACAAGCAATCTGAGGAGCTGAGACATTATACAGTCTCAAAGCTGCAGGGAGGTCATTGGTAATGACCAAAAATGTTTCTGCCTTAACAATCGTGGGGAATAAATTGCTTACATTAAAAAATGGACTGGAATTGCTTACATTAAAATATACATTGTCAAAATGTTCAAAATGAACCATCCAAGGACTAGTTTAAATGTTTATTTAGTAACAATTTAGTAACAATGTCTCCTACAGCATAGAGTATTGATGATAAAATGAGTCTGATATCTTTCAGACGAGTAACTCAGCTACTTAGTCATCATGTAGAAGCACATGTTTCTGTCTGACCTGCTGACTTTAAGCCACTCGCTAGGAGATGTGAAACAGAGTGGGAGCCCAACATGACTTTATGAGTCTATTGTTGATTACTTTTTTTTAGGCAAACTATTTTCTGTTGCTTTTCCCAGACCTATCAAGTCTAATTTGAATCACCACCTCTTTCTGTGTGGGATTTTATTTTGTCTGACTGGAATTGGGAAGTCCTGAGCTGATCGCCTTCATATAAATATTGAAAATGAGATGGGCAGTGGCTATATTTACATGGCGATGGGTTTTGAATCTAATCAATTAAAAGAACGGAACCATCCAGTAATGTACATTTTAATATACTTATATACATACCTCTGCCACTGTTGTTTTTCATGTTTTGCTTGTTGTTGCATTTATTATGATGATTTCACAAGACCATAAAAAAATGCTAGGTGAGAAAGTGTGGGGGCACCTTCCAAGGCTTTAATTTGCTCTCACCATGTTGACAATTCTCACCATAAAGTCAAAATTTTCTGTATCTGGATACATATGTTCAGAATATTAAGACTGGCCCATCCCTTGTTTTCTCATTTCATTATCGTATCGCTGGAAAACAATGCTATATATATTCAGTTACCAGTCCTGCATCTACTTTTGCTTTCTTCTTGCTGTATGCCAAAGAAGCAATGAGTCTCACTTATGAAAGAAACAGTTGTTTGCAAGTTTATCGTGTTGAAATTTCTGAAGCTACTAGTTATTCCTCACAGCCACACAAGTTTGATTTGATTTAGTCCAATCAATGGTCACACTTAAAGAAGCTCTCAGTATAAGTGAAATTACTCCATTATAAGGCATAACTATAAATCAGGCTTACACTGAGAACAAGCCTTTTAAAATTAGATCCTATGTTTCAATCTTGTAAGTCTGTAAAAGAATAGAGTCTGTAGGTGACTTATTTTTTATGAAACTATAGTTGCATGATACAGCAAAACTTATGAAACTTAACATTTTGTTAAGAATACAGTTTCAATATAGTATTTGTTGGCATCTTCATTTCACCCTTAAATGACGCAACATAACTTTCTGCATAGCCATGGGTATAAGGAAGATGTGTTGCAATAGTTGAAAAGATAATTCCATTTTGTTGAGTCCCTTATTTGTATAGTGTGGTATGGTAACCCATAAACAGCAAATAATCTTCTAAACCAACATGGTAGTTCATGTGTGCAGTGTCAGACATGCAAATTACATACAGTCATTATGAATATACAACAAACGCAATCATAAATGCATTGTGCTTGAAAGGCCCTGCAAAGTCAATATATACAGTTTTCTAACACCAGAAATGAAATTTCCCTTAGCAGAACGGAAATGGTCTTGGCATATTTTCTTTCATCTGGTCTAGCTTTGTTTAACTTTATATAATAATATAATATTATATAATGACATAATGTTTAATGCTTAAATGTGTATGTTTGGACTTGTTATTCTTGTAGTTCATACTCATATTTGTTTAGTGACTTTATACTTGAAATGGGGATTTACTTTTGTGTATTTTTACCCATTGTACTCTTATTCATTTCATTTTAATGTTTTAACCTTATTCTTGTTTTTGCAAGTGAATTGTGTACATTACTGAATGGGTGTATAACTAGGAAGAGGAAATGACAAATGCTTTGTGATCAGGAAATGAGGTCATTCGGATTGTAGCAGGGGAGGGGCACAATTTGAATTTGAAATTGCCTTTATAACACAGGCTGGTTTCTTGTGTAGAACCATTTGTCTGAAGAAGTCTTTGTATGGTGAAAGGACGAAAAGCAGTATTTTTATACCGTGTTGCTTAATGTTTTAATAAACTTCTGGCCCTGTTTGGTCCAGCTTGGTTTTAGTTCTACCTTTTGTCCACTATTTATATTTGGATGCTTGAACGTGGCAATTGTTTGGATAACCTTTGAACAAGAAAGGACTTATTTATTCCAGAGCTGCATAGCGGGATTTACCATTCTTCACCAGTGTGTGTCAACTTACCAGCACCGTCCTGAATTGGAGAACTTTATGAGTTTGTGTATGCGCTCCCAAGTTTGTTTAACATTAACTCAGTCAATACGTTTTAACCATCTAACAAACTTAATTTTTCAATTTAACAATGTTTGGGATGTAAAATGCACAAACTTCCAGTACTATTTTATTTCTAGTTTTCCATCAAATGATGACTTGAGTGCTGCAAAGTACATAATTTATCTCCAATTCATTTTCATATATTTTCGTATGGTACGGTATTAAACTCTGATTAACTCTAGAAGGCTAACATGCTATCATGAAGTTCAACAATTTGTTAATAGTTCTACCATCTGAGTATTAATCTGAAGTTATTATCTTGAGTGCAATGAAGTGGTTCAAAAAGTTACCATAATGCTCAGGAACGGCCTTAGGTCAACTGGTGCCCTAGGCAAAAAGGCTCCACAATGCCCTCACCACAACACCTGGTGTCCTCATCCTGGTCTACCTACACCAAGTAAATACTGGGAAAGTGCCCCTGCTAGAGCGGTGCCCTAGGTGGCTGCCTAGTTGGCCTATGCCTAAGGCCGGCTATGATAATGCTACTACCCAGGTTGTAAAATGGAGCAATCATGACTTCTAATTCAGTTGAATTTCTCTGAATTCTTACTTTTTTTTTTTTTTTTTTTTTACATACCTTGAATTCATGAAATTAGTTTTGCTTCAGTCTTTGACATTTCTAGCTGTATGGGCTCACTGTTGGAGCATCACAGGGTTGTTTACTTGGTCCACTTTTATTCCATGTACTTGTAAATAAGGTATCTAAAATATATGAAATGCTAAACTAATTCAAAATGATGATTTTGCTACTGCTAGTTCTGCTTCTTTCCATTTACTCAGTTCCTGGTTAAACTGCATTGTTCTTTTTAAGACATCCAAACCAAATCTATGATTTTCTCTCTTAAACATTATCTATTTTAGACTCTTCTTGTAGTTCCATTTTTGATAGTTACAGGAAAGCACTTGATGTTTCCTCGAGTGACCTTTTAACACTGGTTGAGATCACTCACACACACTTTCTCTCGCATACAGAAACAAAAGGTTTGAATTACACATGCATACACTTACTCACCTTCTTTCTAAATCAAACTGCCACATGGACTTGGCCCCCCACTTCACTGAACTGCTAGCTTAAAATTTGCGCGCGACTGCAAATTGGATTTACTTCCAAGCTGGCGTAAGCACGCATGATTCCCATTAAAGGAAAAGACGCTAATACCGCAATCAACCTGCTGCAGCTGTAAAAGTGGGAGGGCGCTCACCCCCCCCCCCATGGTTCCGACGCCCTTGTATTTTTTTTTTTTTTATTTTAATTAGTTTAGTTAGTGCATTCTTTCTTCCCACCACCTGCTGCAGGCACGGAGAATAACAAATGCACTAATGAAATTAATAAAAAAATTAAAAAGTCAAAATTGCGCCCTTTACAAGGCGGCCTGTACGGCTCCCTAAGCAGTCGCCTAGTTCGCCTATGCCTAAGGCCGGCCATGAGTACCAATCTCTAGTTTGTAGTCAACAAATATGCAGAAAAATGTCCACACAAATAGTTTAACCAGGATAAAAATACAAACATGTTACTGCACAAATGTCTTGTAATTTATTTTTAATTAGACAACTCCACAAAGGGCAGGCAAATGGCGACTGATCAGACAAACTTAGGACTACAGCATGAAGTCTGTTTGCAGCTCTCTGCACGAATACAAAAGCTCTACAGCAAAACATAGCTACTTTCAGCATGGTGTAATCTTGAAGCAGTCTCATCTTCTTTCATAATGGAATTACGTACCATTCAAAGATTACAGGGCAGCACCACTACAGGTCATCTAATAGTATACTACCGAACACACTCACTAAGACCTTTAAGTGACTCTCCCCTACTTCTTACCATCTACTAAGGACCTGGTTATAATTGATAGGCACTTCCCTGTCTTCTCGGTTTCTGGCCTGGTGGATATGAGCATTCTTATGCAGTGCTGCAACGGCTTCATGTTCACCGACAACCTCTTAATTTTAGAACAAACACAGTGTGTGAGAGATGTAGATACACAATGATACTTACGTGTAATCTACCCAAACCTCCAAGACCTCCTAAAAGGCTACTATAGGTAGTTTCTGTGGTCCTGTTACACTTGAGATCCAAACCAGCTATTCTACATTAACAAGGTATTTTTTTGCACCCTTGTGACAAAAGTGTGCTGATCTAACTTGTCGGAGTTGGAGATTGCTGGTGGAAGGTTTATTGTGTACTTTCCTGATTGGTAGTTGGATTAAAACGTATTCCTCTTTGCTGGCACACAAGCTTCACGCTTGTACTGTGCTGTTCTTCACTCAATGGCAGTTAACAGTGCCCTGTACAGATGCAAAAGACTGAAGCTCAGCTTTTTTCCCTAAACAGCTGTCAGTGAAACCCTTCCAAGCTTTTCTGCTGCTCTAGGAGCAACTCAGTTGCACACATTGATTAGCACTGTCTTATTGATTAACCACAGCCTACACAAAGTATAGAGCCATCTTGTAGTCTCGGTACTACCAGCAAGTCCTGTTAAATTAATCCATTCCCTTCCCTGGTGAAACATACAAGTGCCTGCTATCATGGATGAGCAGTTTTCCATCATCTCTCTGGCCAACCTGAGGCAATATAGCAATTGTCCCATGTATAATGACAACCACTTACTCCTGAAATGAACAAAAACTTTGTGAGAGATGTAGTTACACTATAAAATTCGAGGCAAGACTCTCTAAGGACAAATCGAATGACAAACAGGTTGTCAGCACACACATTTCCCACACCAAGTAAGGAAATGACAAACCCACATATACTCACTAGTAACTTACAAAAGATCAGAGACCCCCAGATGGAAACCACTTACACACAATGCAAAAAAACCCCCACAACACACACACGCGTGCGCACATACACACACACACACACACACACACACACACACACACACACACACGTTTCAACAAATATGCCCATAAGATGCACCACCACAAAACCTAATGTATTAGTCAAAGGTGATTCTTACTGTGACACACACACTGTTCCCCCCACCAGGCTGGATAAGGAACAGGTTACTGTTAGCTGCCTGTCAAGTGCCAGGATCTGTCATGTCACTCTACCATAAGTAACGGCATGACTTTGAAATAGTCCATTTGGGAGTGAATGACTTGAGGCGTACCTCACTGCACTACAAGAGAGACATGACTGAGCTTTCAGAATGTGTGTCACAGGCAGTTATAAGCCTAGCCTTAAGGAGCATTCTACCTTCTCCAAGGATGATGCCACAATACAAACAAAAAAATGATGGACTAACAATTGGCTTAGCTTCTAGTGCCAGACCAAGGGGGTTCAATATTTATCAGCCTGGGAAGGCATTATCAACAGGCCAAGCTGCTTTGCCAAAAATGGTCTGCACCAGTCTCCTCTAGGCTTTTAAGACACTAGCAAAGGCATTAGCCACACCTACTGTCCCTTTTTTTGGCATTGTCAAAATAACCAACCTCCCAACATAACAAAATCTTCTCTAGATAAACTCAAGGTACTGCTGCTTAATGCTAGGAGTCTAAACAAGAAACTGCATTCCCTGGAAGCACTCCTCACTTTGAAAGATAACATCTGTGCTGTCACCGAGACATTGTTCAAAGGCGCAGAAAGCACCCCGGCTACAATGCCTTTCATACATTCAGACTACAAACTGAGCATGAAAGTACCAAAGGAGGTGTATCCATCTTCTTTAAAGTTAAGTAAACCAAGACTGGTCAAACAGTATGACTCTCTTGAACTAATCCATATGTCTAATTAAATACAGGCAAAACCCCCTACCACATCATAGCTAGCTATAGGTCCCCACTATGAAACAGGAAAAGCATACTGCATACCTGGACTTACTGGAGTCACGCCATACAGCCCAACACCTTACTCGAGTGATTTTAATTATCCTACCATCGATTGGGAAATGTAAATGACCACAAACATGTTGGCTCAAAGATTCTTGGACTACGTCAATGAAATGCTCTGGAATAGCTAGTCAGCACACCAACAAGGACACACTACCTGTTAACATGGAAGAGAATTATTATTCCCTTTGGGAAAGCTGACATCCCTGCTAATTACATTATAGGGTCTATGTTAAATCATCGAAAGCTTAAAAAAGTGAACGATGATTTATCGAACCCATGTAAGCGAAAGCTTACAATCTCGAACGCTTAGAACAGCGATTTTATTTCCAAAGGAAAAAAAAAATAATAATAATTTTGAAACATTACATAAAGTGGGGGGGGGGATGTGGGGGCCTGTGCCCCTACACCCCACTACTTAAATATGCCAATTCTAAGATCGCACTACAGTCACAAAAAAGGCAAAGTAATGGAAGCGGCCAAGAGATTTCTTTCCCAGGAAAATAATTCACTTGTATGCCATTTCACTATTTTGCCTTTTCGTGCTTTCAAGCTCGATAAAGACGCATTTGAATGAGTCTTCGCTCATTTAATAGGAACCCACATTATAGACAGCAACCCCCCCCCCCCAAGTGTAGACACAGTGGTACATGATCTGGGTACTCAGGTTGATAGCAACCTGAACTCTGACCACCACGTATCAACAGTAGTAAGGTAATCTTTCTGGGTGGCACAACTTAAAAGAAAAGGCATCATATCCAGATCTAAGGACATTATAATCCCATTATACTCAGCCCTCATCACTCCAATAATATAGTACAATGCTCCCTTTTGCATATACCTTACCAGACCCCTGCAACGATTTAAGAGACCACAGAGGTTTCTCACCAAGAAATTACAAGGTACATGAACAAAGTCATGCACGGAAAGACTGAAAGTCCTGTCACTGTATTTCGTCTCCTACAGGCTACTAAAGGATCACTTGTGCCTGGCTTACAGGACAGTCTCTGACCCGGCCCTGATGGAAATGCTACACATTTGTAAATCAAACTACACGAGGGTCACTCGTTCCAGGGATCTTAACCTAGCCTCGGACATGAACAAGTCATGCTAAAGAGATAGATGCATCTCCCAGAGACTGCCACTTCTCCGAAGCAAGCTTCCAATTCACATGAAATGGAGCCCCTCCCTGACTCTCTTCAAACCCAACATAGATCAATGGATGGCTGACTGCAAATTCACTCCTGGGGTGGTGATCACGTCCTTCCTGAACAAAGGAAATTATTAACGACCATAGACTCTTACCTCGGTGAACTTCACTCAAACCACTGACAACTGGGGCAACCTGGGATAAATATGGCTAGGCTGGAAAGGGCTCTAGAGGCGCAAGCCTAGTAACCTTCTATGAACCTATGTCATTGAAGGCAAAGCTCTCACACACAAATGAAAATTGAAAACCAGTTTGTCAGTGTTACATCCAAAACACTCACTACCAACACTCAGGAACACATACACAGAACCCATATATGTAGAAATACTCATGTGTAATCTACCCAAACCTCCAAGACCTCCTAAAAGCATCTCTCAGTGGACCAGGGTGCAAACAAAAAAGACAACACCTCACATAACACAACTCTGAAAATCACATTAGTCCAGCTTCTAAGTCCATAAAGCAACACACCACACAGCCAAGCATTCTAGTTATTGGAGATTCCATTGTAAAATATACTGACGAGCCCCTTATTAGACTAAACAAGGAGAAGATCACAGTGAGCTGTCTGGGGCCAGGATCCACGATCCACCAGATCATGCATGCACTTAGGTCTTTAAACCACAAGTACCAGAATGACACTGTCATAGTCCATGTGGGCTTAAATGACCCAAGACGTACCTCACTGGACTTCAGCAGAAGAAAGTTTTGGAATGGCCCAAACCTAAATACAATAAAAAATCTGTGGGGTGACCGGAAGAGGGCTGTGCACAAGAGATGCCCTCGCAATCTGACATATTTGGAGCACTTTTGCAAGGAAGAGTAGGTAAATATTGCCAAGTCAAGATGTGCCATATTGACAGACTCCTACCCAAGAAGGCTGAATGCTGTAATTAAATCAAAAGGTGCTTCAACAAAGTATTAGTTTAAGGGACCGCACACTTGTGCAACCAGCTATATTGTACGTTTTTTTAATGTTTGTATTTATTCCCCCAACAGACTTGTTTGTTTTTTTAATTGAATTTTACAGGTCACATTAAAGGAGAGAAAAGTTTTGAAATGATTTATTGTGGTCTCATTTTTTATCACAAAAACCTGGCATTTTAACAGGGGTGTGTACACTTTTTATATCCACTGTAAGATCTGGAGAGTCAAATGACTCCTAAACATTACTGTCCCAGGCTCAGGCAGAATTCTACTCACCATTTTAGTTAAAAACTTTGACAGAACAGGTTTTGCCTTAACATGCATTTCAAAAATCAGAACAAATGAAACAAATAATGAGTAGCAGCTCTATAACTTTTACTAAGCACAGTGTAAGTCTACGCAGACAAAATTATTATATGCACAAAAGCAGGGACAATTGTGAAATGCAACTTTAACAGAAAAACTGGTTTTGCTTGAACTAGCATTTTCTGAAACTAATAATGATGTACCATCATTTAATGTAATGACTTTCACATTCTTGAATAACCATAACCAAGCATTTAAACAAAAAGGCAGCACTTACTGGAATTGAAGTGTTTCACTTGAAATATCATTGCACATGCTAATTGAGGAATCCTCCTTTGAAAAAATAATGCATTCTCTGAACTTAAAAGTTTAAGTTTCTTCTTCTGGATGACTGCACATTTATGAGAGGGTAGGCTGAGGGGCGGGAATACATACTAGGTGTGCATAATTAAGAGAGAGGCATTTCCAGAGCAACAAGAGCCAAGGAGTACGTGTTTCACTCTGCCCTGCTTCCAAAGTGATGGGCGACTTGCCCGAAGGCTTGGTGATAGCTGCAAGATCACAAAAATAAACTTTTAGGAAAGAGTGCTAGCTCTAATGCTAGCAGTAAGATGGGAAATCATTAATACTTGAAAATAAATGCTTCCCCATGCCTGGATGATTATTTTCAAAGGTGGGACTGTGTAGGAGGGAAGAAAAGCATCAAGAAACAGAAAACTACTGTATTCCATAGTTGTCCTTTAAATAAAAGCATTTCATTACATTACGTGTTCTCTGTTTACTTTAGGATTTTTTACATACACAACTGAAAATGTTTTACTTTTACTTAGAGATACCTTTTTCCTTCTTCCCTTCCCCTTAGTGTCCTTCCAAACATTAATGACAAGAAGGGTGGTAAATGCTTTTCAGTCCCTCAAGTCTAAAAGTCAGAAGTCTATTCTTTCCACTTTCTTGTACAGCCATTGATAGATGCTTTGTAATCTCACATTCACTAACTTCAGTTTTGCTGGTCTTCCTCTTCATCTCCAGACTCTGGTTCATTTTCAAGGTACTCCTGATTCTTCTAGTCAGCTCTTGTTCTTTTCTGCATCTCTAGTATTTTCCTTTGGAACACTGGAAAAGGTTTCACTGGTAACGTCTCTCTATGAGCTTTACTACAGAAGAATGAGAAGCGGGATCCCATTCTGCTTGATGGCTCACTTTTTGTTGAACAAACATTTCTATTTCCTCCTTAGCCTGTTCTGCATAAAAAACAAAGGACTTTGATCCTCCAGGAAAAAAATATTCTAACGACAGCAGGATATAGCACGTTGATTAACACACCTGCCTCTCGACATTCTCTGATTGCTGGAATAAATTTGCTTCTCTTCTGCCTGGTGTACAGTAAATTATTTTCTACTAACACTGTCTCCAACTTTTAATACTTGGCCCTTCTGCCACAGTTTTGTCAGGGTCAACTCTCTCTTTTGGCAGTATTGCATTTTACTAATACAAGTCTTGGCTGCTTTCTCAAGGCCAGGTTTGGAGCACATACATGATGTGCCCTTTCAATTAAAACCTGCTGTGAAATGCCACTCCAGTCACTTATTTGCACCTTCATAAAATGCAGCCTATTCCTTCCAGCTTTTCTAGTACAGCAGAAAATCTGAGGTTTTTTCTGTAAGATTTGTCCTTTAATTTTACCATTTTTGAAACATCTCTTCTTGAGCAGTCTCATACCTGTTCTGCCTTTGCTTTATTTTGACCTTCGATTTTTGCAGTTTTCAATTCATCTGAATATCTGTTTAAAACTTCTTCCATTTTCCAGTCCTTTGTTATTTCAGGTAATATAAAATTTCAGTGTTTCATTTGTTTTAATCAGCTTTGAGAACACATGACTTATTTTTTCCTCTAGGTTACTGGAAGCCATGTCTTGCACCAAAGCTGGAGTCTAAAGTGCTTTTTGCTGAACAGTTGCAGGATTCTTCCCAGGCAGTGTTTTCTCTTCACCTTTTCTAGTTGATTTTCGTTCAGCCTTTTAGTTTCTTCTTTGCGGGCATCCAGGCAGTGTACTCACTAGCCAGTAACAATTTATCGAAAGTGGCAGAGTTCCTGGCCCTTATCTTTCAGCTTTTTTCCCCAAACTGGGAGAGCCAAAGTTAAATGACAACTCCACCACAGAAATAAAATTCCATTTTTTTACACTCTCTTGGTTTTCTGTATTTTAACACCTCAAAATAACCAAGTGCTTTTTATATAATTTTAACAGGTTTCCACAAATGGCTGCCCATGGGACTTGTCATTAGTGCAATCTTGTTTTTCTTCAACCATTTCTCTTTCCCATAATCAACTTCAAGTCTGCTTTATGAGTTATGCTAAACATAAGTAGTAGTGTATTCCCCATTACATTGGTATAATGGGATTAGTGTTAGATAATGTCATCTTATACACTTTCTGTAACAGGACTGCTGCTTTTTTTCTGAAATGATCCTCATTTGTGTTTGTCGCATAACTTGTTTTATATTATACTAATGAGTTGTACAACTGTAGTCAAAAAAGTTGCTAAAATGCAGGCCTTTGGTCAAAGTATCCTTTTTTAGTCCAAAAACTCTCATCGATGCAAGTAAAATTACACTTGCCACTACTTATCTCCTTTCCAAATTTTATACCGCTTCCTTCCTTGCTATCCTCCAGGCTTTACAAAAATTAAAATTGAACAATGCTTTAACAAAATTGCTAAATTTGCAGTACATACCCCTTTTAAAACCCACAAATATATGGCAATGAAAAGCGTTAACTGGTTAGAATGGCCACATCAACTTACACATACACATCTTCTTACTACCTGTAAAATTATCCAGCATCCATTTGCCTGTCTAGCACTAAAAAACATTTTATACAACTACATTCCCTGTCGGTCATTCTGATCCACTGACCAAAAACTCTTGTCTGTTTACAAACCTAGCAAATCTGCTGGGCATTGCACGAGTGTAGACAAGGTTGCCAAGGCCTGGAACACTTACCTGTATCAATCAAGTCTATACCCTTCCTCCCATCTTTCAAAACCACTCAAAGAATTCTTGGCCAAGATTTGGCCTTGTTCTTGCTCAAAGCCATGATAAACTATTTCTATAAATGTGAAGACCTTCTCATTCCTTATACCTCCTTACTTCTCCCGTCGCTTACTTCCTTACTGCTATTTAATTATCTTCCATGACTCTCTCTAAATATACCATAAGCCTGTTTTTCCCTCACTTCATATATCAGTTTCTATTTGATTTAGACTAATTTACCTTTAATTTCTCAACAAACTGTCTAAAATTTCTCTAAATATTTAATGATTGTCATACACCTTCCATCAGTTCTTAACCAATGTTTTTGTATTATGTCTAATTTGTTATAATTTAAAGCAAAACACTAGGACTTGGAGACGGCTGTAGAATCCAGTATAAAAATCTTTATTCGACACAAGCGATTTTGTGGGTAACCCCACTTCTTCAGGTGTCTAATACATTTTAAAAACAGCTCTTGGTTTAAATATCCTCTTGAGACACATGATTAAAACCAACCAATACATTGCTCTGATGTGAACAAGCACTTTCAATTTAAAGTAACATTCTACAAGGTACATGCCATTGACTAAACTAGAAATCTGAATGTATATGTATACACTTCTAAAAACCTAGTTATAAAGTATCTAAATTGTAATTCAAATTTCCATAACATTCCAATTTACAATCACAAGCAAAGAATATATCTGCACATATTTACATTTTCCACTTATGTTCTCCAAAACACATACAAGCCTGTAATGAAGTCAGTAATTTATCATACAAACAATTCCACAGCACATTACTTAAAGCTGACTAGACTTCAACTTAGAACATTTCATTTCACAGTCACAAGCAAAGAATATATCTGCATGTTTACATTTTCCACTTATGTTTCTCAAAACACATACAAGCCTATAACAAGAAGTCAGTTATTTATCATATGAACAATTCCACAGCACATCTTACCTAAAAAGGTGCCTAGACTTTAACTTAGGACTCGGGGGGGTATATATTCATTTAATCCATGACCTCTATCAGCCCTCAGTTTTACTATCCACTTAGCTTGTTCCGTAGGTCCCCCTCATACTCTATGTTCTTCCTATAACTAGAAATTTTAAAGCATATTCCATATCATTATTGATAGTGTATCTACCCAAGGCATTCACTTTGTTCTTTTTATGGATGGCATAAATGTGTTCACGTAGTCTTTCCTTCAGAGACCTGTCTGTCTTCCCTACATAGAAACTAAGCCACACTATGCAATGGGTCAAGTAGACAAAATGCTCTGTTTCACAGGTGGAATTGATGTCAAACTCATATGTCTGACTGATCTGGATGTTCAAACTTAGAAGTAATGTCTATATATTTACAAAAATTGCATCTGCCACATTTTTTTGTACCTTTTTCTATGGCTGGCCTTATAAGGCCATACTTCCCATCACTAACCTTAGGTTGACATAACTGTCTCTTCAAAGATTTATAGTTCCTTCAGTGAATACTTGGGTTTCAGATCTATTAGTCTACTAATCCTCTTTATCTAGTCTCAATATATTCCAATGTTTCTCTATCACATTCTTACACAGCCATGCATCTTTGGAGTGGTAAAATGATATTCTAGTTTGTTTATTTTGTCTAATATTATCTTTATGCCCATTACTGTGTACTTCTCTAAAGTCTTCCCTCCGGTTTAGCCTTTAAACATCTCTGTTTACTCACTTCCTTAATGCTGCTCTGTATATCATTAATATGATACCCCCTTTCTAATAAATCACTGCTAGTTTGCTCAACTTGAACAAAATCATCTGTCACATTCAGTCTAGACACTCTATAAAACTGGTTCTGAATGACATTTTGAAAAATATATGGGGGGGGGGGTGCATACTATCTTTAGCTAATAAATGGTTTACATGCCATTCTTTCTTGTGCAGACGAGTAACCACATTGCAATTATTCTTCTTTTCAACACTAACGTCTAAGAAATGTACTGTCTTCATGGAATATGTGTAAACTTCAGAAA
The DNA here is from genome assembly GCF_019279795.1 of Protopterus annectens. NCBI lineage: Eukaryota > Metazoa > Chordata > Ceratodontiformes > Protopteridae > Protopterus > Protopterus annectens. The sequence goes on from NC_056750.1 coordinate 509,501,148, forward strand.
TGTAGAGGTTTGATTAATATATTGTACAAACTCCTTCAGTTCTTCAGTGTTTCCTCTCCACAAAATGAAGAGGTCATCCACAAACCTCCTCAAAAAATAAACTCTGTCTGCATAGGGACCCTTCAATATAAACCTGGTTTCCCAAACTGCCATTACGGCATTGGCGTAGCTATTGGTACACGAGGTGCCCATAGCTATGCCCTCGTGTACCAATAGCTACGCCATTAGACTGCCAATAATGATCTCCCCCCAAAACAAAGACACTGTTCTCTAACACAATACTTAAAACTTGACTAACTTGCTCTATGGTATATGAATCAACCATAAACATCTCCCTTAAAGTACAGATGCTCTCTATTGCTACATCATTCGGGATCACTGTAAATAAAGACATTACATCAAGGGTTACCATATATGCCTTCTGCATCACTTCAAAGTTTCATGTATACTTAAACAAATCAGTCAGAAAATGTTCTGTATCTCTTAAAATGTGCTGTATGTTGTTAATCTTAGGTCGCAAAAATTTCTAAGTATACTGAGACTGGTTCTGTACACCAATTCTTTCCAGATACTATTGGGCGCATAGAGGGACACCTTACACTTTTATGAATTTTAGGTAACCTTTGTATAACCAGGGTGGTGAGATGCTAATCAACAAAATAGTCTAACATATCCTTACTAAACCCATTCTGCCATATCTCCTTTAATGTAGTGACTACCTTACTGGACATCTGTTTAACTTGATGAACTTTAATTTTCACATAAAATTTGTCATTCAACATTTCATGCATCATTCTATTGTAAGCAACTGTATTCAACACTACAATAGGGCCGCCTTTATCAGCAGGTCTTAAAACAATGTCTTCATTCTTTTGCAGATTTTTCAAAGCAAGATGTTCTTGCTTGCTTAAATTAAACCCATGTTTATTCCTATTATGACTTTTAGCAGCTATCTTGTGAAAATCATCCATGCAGAGTTGCTCAAAGGCATTTAACAAAGGGTTTAGCTGTGGTACACACAGACTAGGTTTCCTAAAAATATTAACACTAGTATTAACATTTTTAAGTTCATTATGTAACAATTTCAACATCACATTTCTAGTAAAACACGATGTCAAAAATAGCATCTGTTAAATCACAGTACCTTGTAGGAATGTATGCAAGTCCTTTTTGTAAAATACTGAGTTCATTCTCATTTAAAATACAGTCAGAAAGATTCCACACTAGCCTTCCTTGAAGAAGGCTTTTATATTCCCCCGGTTCGTCATTTGGTTGCCTTTCTCGACTGTCGACTTCTGCTCCTTCCTCTCGGAAGCTGGTCTTTCATCCTGTTTATATCCCTCACAGGAAAAGGAAAGGACAGCCGACACCAAAAAGGGAATTTAGTGTTCAAGTCAGTTCCTCTGGAAGGCATCATCTTCTCAGCTGACTGATTGGAATATATTGAGACTAGATAAGAGCATTAGTAGTCTAATAGATGTGAAACCCAAGTATTCACAGAAAAACTATAAATCTTTGAAGAGACAGTTATGTCAACTTAAGTTAGTCATGGCAAGTATGGCCTTATAAGGCCAGCCAAAGAAAAAGGTACAAAAAAATGTGGCAGATGTAATTTTTGTAAATATATAGACATTACTTCTAAGTTTGAACATCCAGATCAGTTAAAGACATATGAGTTTGACATCAATGCCACCTGTAAAACAGAGCATTTTGTCTACTTGGCCCACTGCATAGTATGCCATAGTTTCTATGTAGGGAAGACAGTTTGGTCTCTGAAGGAAAGAATACATGAACACATTTATGCCATCATTAAAAAGAACTAAGTGAATGCCTTGGCTAGACACCATCAATAATGACATGGAACATGCTTTTAAATTTCTAGTTATAGGAAGAACATATGAGAGTATAAGGGGGGGGGGGGGACCTACGGAACATCACTGAAGAGCTTGAAGCTAAGTGGATAGTAAAATTGAGGGCTGATAGAGGTCATGGATTAAATGAATATATACCCCTAAGTTAAAGTCTAGGCAACTTTTTAGGTAAGCTGTGCTGTGGAATTGTTTGTATGATAAATTACTGACTTCTTGTCAGGCTTGTATGTGTTTTGGAGAACATAAGTGGAAAATGTAAATATGTGCAGATATATTCTGTGCTTGTGACTATAAATTGAAATGTAATGGAAATCTGAATTACAATTTAGATACTTTATAAATAGGCTTTAAGAAGTGTATACATATACATTCAGATTTCAAGTTTAGTCAATGGCATGTACCTTGTAAAATGTTACTTGAAATTGAAAGTGCTTGTTCACATCAGAGCAATGTATTGGTTGGTTTTAATCATGAGTCTCAAGAGGATATTTAAACCAAGAGCTGTTTTTAAAATGTATTAGACATCTGAGGAAGTGGTTACCCACGAAGGCGCTTGCGTCGAATAAAGATTTTTATACTGGATTTTACAGCCGTCTCCAAGTCCTGGTGTTTTGCTTTTTATTCTGGATCTGTTTTGTGCAGAACAGTTCTAAAGCTTTGGTGGCAGTCTTGTGTTTCTACTTGTTATAATTTAAACTACAGATGTTTATTTCTGAAGATTGTAAAATTATTGTTCTTAAAATGTTTTGTAATAATTTGCAGCTTTTCCCCCTGGGCCTCCACTGAAAATGGGCATCTACCCAGTCGGACTTTCCCGGTAATCAAATGTCAATAAATAAAGATGAACAGACAGACCCCACCACACTCACGCTCTTCTTGAGGTGTCAGAACGATCACTGAACAGAGAATTACATGCAGTATCACGTATAATGTATAATGATAACTGCTTTTTCTCCCTCAATGTTGTAGAAAATTACTTTTTTGATTTTTTTTCTGTACCTAATTGTCACTTGCCTCATGTATTCCAAAAGAAATTAAGCAGTGTATGGGTTTAAGATATTTACTGTACATAAACACATCAGGAGCTGTAACTGGAATATGCATCTAAGGTGACTGACACATTACTTCAACATACATTCGCATGTGCATCTCATTCATGCTTGCATTCACTCTGGCTGACTATACAAAAATGGCACTGATCTTGTAGATGCTCAGTAATTTATATACATGTGCTATGTAGCTACAGTGACTGACTAGGTGGAATACACACAATGATCTACTTTCTCCCTCCGGTTTGACTTGCAATAGGAGAACAAGATATTTTAACAAGCTAGATATCACATCAACATACAACAAATGAATTCAAGTCCAAATCGCTGTGCATCTTAAAATGGGTTTGGAAATCCTACCCGATCTAGTTACATAAAAAACTGACTGGGTTTTGCAACAGGGACAGTCTCTGGGAATTATTTTGCAATTGGAACTTCGGGGATTACTTCAGGACCATTTGAAGAAAGTACACTGCCCTCTGGAATTCGAACAAGTGTAGAATCACTCTGAGAATTCGTCTCTCTAGCACAGGCAATCTGCTGCATCATTGGTTTGGAGACCAGCAATAAGTGTCACTGATTCCTTCAGATTATATGATGTAAGATCTCGGTTTTTCGCAAAGGTTTTTGACTATACCCACTTGGTCAAATCGTTTATATGCTTGCATTCTAACAATTTTTCCTTGTCTTAATAGTAAAAGAGGTTTGCTGGATTTGTCGTTGTACAACTTTTGTGATGGACGTTTTCTCAAAAGTTCAGCCTTGACCACTGTGGTTTTTTACATTTGGTGCTAACAATTTTTTACTGAATGGTACAACTTGTGCTCGTCTGTCTGGACATTAATCTCTGAGCAGGTGAACCCAGTATATTATCTTGAGGAATGTTTGAGATTGCGTAAGTTAAGAAAACATCGGTACCATCTCTCTTGGATTTCTCTAACAACTGTTTTGCACTTTGAACTGCACACTCTACTAATCCAGTGGACTGTGGATACTTGGGACTACTAGTAACATAGAAAGTCCCAAGACTCAGCAAAATTGCTGACTTGTAAACTGTGCACCATTGTCAGAAATGACTGGGCATCTACCCAGTGGGACTTTCCCGGTAATCAAATGTCAATAAATACAGATGAACTGACAGACTACTATGGACAGAAAAATGTCTCCAATTTCGTAAAGACAGTGCTGGGTGTTAAGTTGGTAAGAAGGTCAATTTCAAACCAGTGAGTAAGATTCTACTAACCTGAGCTAATGTTGACCATTCCATTTGAAAATATTAACAACAGTCAACCACGGTAATTCAAGAATCTGGTTTAGCTGAATTTTTTTTTTTTTGTTGGCGCAATTTAGTACTAATGCAAATTGAACATGCTAGAGTTTCCTTCGGTATATCTTTTGACATTGAAGGCCAACATACTATGCTTCTTGCCCTTTTGGATGAATTAGTACCCGGCTGACCATGATGTAAAATTTTGATACATTCCTGTTGTAATGCTTTAGGAATTATCACTTTTGGACCTTTCACAATAATTCCATCTTCCATCGTAAGCTCATCTTGGTAAGGAAAATACTGCTGCATGTCAAGAGGTAGACTGGTTTGTTGTACTGGCCATCCTTGACTGATGAAATGTAGTAGCTTTTGGAAAACTGGGTCTAAGGCTGTGTGATTTCTGAGCTCAAGACGTGATGAGGAAAACTTTATGGCTTGCATGACTTCAAAGTCTTTCTCATTTTCATGCTGCTGTGTTTTCTGGGTGCTCTTGACAAAGCATCAGCAAGGTTTGCCTTTTGTATAGACTCACTGAAATCGTACTTTTGTGATTTTAACATCATGTGTTGTAGGCATGCTGGGGCTATAAATACTGGTTCTTTTAGAACAGTCACTAGAGGTTGGTGATCAGTCTATTTGAAGAGGTTTTCCATAAATATAATCACTGAATTTCGAACATGCAAATACTACTGCCAAAAGCTTTTTTTCAACTTGTGCAAACTGCATTTCAGTTTGGATTAAAGTTCTGGACGCATAGGCTACTGGTATGCCTCCTTGAAAACATGCTGCACCAAGACCATATTTTGAAGCCTCACACGAAAGAGTTACAGGTTTGTGAACATCATAATATCTTAATGTGGGTGGACCTGCAATTGTCTGTTTCAGAATATCAAACGCTCTTTGGTTTTGTGCCATCCAAGACCACTTTACATTTTTGCATGTCAACTCATGTGTTGGTGTTGTGCCAACAAAAACCAGTTTACATTTTTAAATGTCAACTCATGTAAGGGTGCTGAAAGCTCACTCAGGTCTGGGATGAACTTTCCTAAATAGTTAACCATACCAAGAAAATTTAAAGATGTGACATTTTCTGGAACTGGCATTTCAGTAATAGCTGCTTACTTAAACGGATCCGGTTATAAGCTGGAACTGGTAAACAAATGACCACACAAGTAACTTCTTTCACTTTGAATCTACATTTCAGTGGATTCTGTTTAAGACTGACATCATGTGCACAGTCTAGACCTTTCTTGAGGTTTCTATAATGTTAGTCTTCACCATTATCCTCTACAGTGTCATCTACTATAACAGCACATGGATAAACAGAAAACAATTTGTGCCATGGAGCAGTGAAATACTTCACTGGCGGAATTTATCCCAAATAGCAATTTCAAAAAACTACATCTACCAAATGGTGTACTGAAAGTGATTAACAATGAAGATTTGTGATACAGCAAAATCTGCCATAAGGAAATTTTTGCACCAAAAATTGAAAAAATAGTGGCATTTGGCATGATATCAGTTACTACTTCTACTGTGTGCATCGGATAATGAGGATGCTTAAGTGCTTTAAGTCTCTCCGATCAATACATATTCAAATATCATCTGAGCTTTTTGATCATGGAGGATACCCATTCAGTTGGTTCTTTCACTGGAGTAATTACACCCAAATTCACCATTTTATCAATTCTGCTTTTACTTTGCTCTGCATTACTAATGGAACCTTCCTTGCTGGTCAGACAACTGGGCTTAATTCATGGCTTAACCTCATGGAATATGTAACTGGAAGGTTACCAAGCTTATCTGCGAAATTATCAGCATATTCACAAAAAATATTCAGTGTAAAATTATTGTGGTTGTTCAGTCATATATGGTGGAGCTCTCTATATTAAATTAGATCAGTCCTACTTTTAAACTGTCTTTGAGGCCTAACAGTGACTGTACTTGTCTTTTGACTACATAAAACTGCAAGTAATAGCTGTTCCCAGCAGAATGGCATGTGTGAACTACTGCGCAATCAGTTTGAATCTCTTCACCATCATAAGCAACTAGTTTTGCACACTTTGCTGAATCGAGTCTCTCACCAGCTCGCTCTTTAGCAAACATTTGTGCTGATACTGTACAACATTGCACTTGGGTCCACTGTCTACTTTAAGCTCTACAGGTTTCCCATTAACCCGAACAGTACAAAATATTTCACTCTGCTGACAACAGATGATCTGCTGTGTTAACTTTCAATCACAAACACCATCAACATAAAAATCTTGCTCACAGCTATTTGATCTATAGTAGAGAGTCGATTCTCCAAAACGTCAATTATCCAAACCAGCCTGCCAAAGTTTCTGGGTAGGAAAAATCAAAGTCTGAATATGTACATATTATACATATTTGCTTGAGCATTTTTTTTCAGCTTGTAGCCAGCTCGTGTGTGAAAAATATTCTTTACTGTCCACTGAAATGGTTGAAAAGTGTATTCCTGCATGCATTAAAAAACAAGATTTTAGAAGTTTTTTTAATCAGGTTCAATTACATGTTTGATTATCCAAACAGTTTGATTATTCAAACTACCTAGGTCACAATCAGTTTGGATAATCAACTCTCTACTGTACTTTCTTTTCTAGATGCTCTCTTTTAATAAAAAATGTGCCACTTCAGGCTTGCAAAGCCCTTTGAAATAATTCTACTTTTTACATTTGTGACATTGTTGCCCAAAAGCTAAGCACCTTTCTCATTTAGGTGCATGGCTGCCTCCACAATTAGGACAATTAACAATAAGGTTGGGTGTTGTGGACCCATTTGTTTTACAGTTATTGTTGGGTGCTGCAACACCCTTTGGTTTATATTTCTTTTTCTTCCTGGATTTCTGTTGCACACCATTAATTTTTACACTGACAGACACTATGCATGCTTTTCTCATTCGTAAGCATATCTGTATGCTTTTCTGTAAACTCATATTTGACAAATCTCTATGGCTTTGCTTATGTTAAATCACAGTCTCCAAGCAAAATTTTAATCACTACATCATTATTAACACCACACACATGCCTGTCTTAACAAATTCTCGGATCACCAAATCTGCACATCTTTGTTTTACATCTCAAGTCAGTAATATATACTGCCACAGTTTCAACAGACTTTCAATTTCTTGTGTAAAATATGTGCCTTCCCATTGTAATATTCATTTGAGAGTTACACATTTCTCTAAATTTACTTTTCAAGTACTCAGGGCCTTCCTGCATTTCAGCCTGAATCTCAGTATGTTGGTTCTCCCCCTCCCTCTCCCTTGCATACACAAATGAATGTTCTCCCTCAATGGCTTCTGAGCCAGCTAAATTATGAATGCCCTTGTATGTGCGCCTATCAGAAAATGCAGCCTGCATGAAAATATCACATTCTTGCTCAAACACTCAAGTCTCACCAATGTTATCAATCATCAATGGTCCAGGTCTGTGAAATTTAACATTTGTTTACCGGGATGGTCTGACTGGGCAACAGTGTCCATTTTCAGCAGAGGCCCGAGGACAAACGCTCCAGCAAAGTACATTTTTACTATTACATGTCTAGTACAACAAAGAAAAAGTTTACTATACAGCTTATATGTATCGACTTACAGTCTAGCAGAGATCAGTAAAGCAATTTTTATACCTAGGATATTAATCAAAAAAATATATACATGACAGATGAGATTAACAAAGTATAAAGTACAGCATGTCTTAGATATTCTTACGTCTCTACAGTACATTTAGTATGTCATCTGACAGAATACAGTTTACAACTGCGAAGACAAGGGGATATAGGTAAGGGAGAAAGAGTTTACAGGAGTTATAGAGTGGACAGAAGTGTACTTAAAGGTTTTATCTGAGTGAGGGAAAGTTATCCAGGGTTAGTACATGAGCATAACTAGGTAGAGGTTAGGTGAACATTTAGTAGTTTTTTAAACTTGATGGTGCTGGAGGTGGATCCAGTATCGATGGGTAGGGAGTTCCAGATTTTGGCGATATTGTTTGAGTACAGCGAGGCACCAGCATTATTGCTACTTTTAGTGATGTTTACTAGGTTTTTGTTACTAGAGTGCAGGGTCCAGTTATTGGAATAGTGAGTAAGTAGGTCTTTGAGAGAAGGTGTTTTTTTTAGGTTGGTTGAATATTTGGTGGGCCATGGTTAAAAATTAGTAAGTTGGGGAATTCTAGCCATGAGAGGTCTTTGACAGTGATGGGAACTGTAGCTGGCATCTGTAGCGAACTTTGCTGTTTTATTATAGCAGCTATCTAGTTTATGTGAGTTTTCTTGAGTTTAGTACGGATGGGAGACACATAGGAGTGTGGCGAGAAGGTGGGTTCTAGCAATGGAGATTTTGGATTTGTCTGTGAGAAAAAGTTTGTTCCTGTACAGGCTACCCATTTTTTGTGGACTTTTTTGATTGTTTGATTTATGTGTAGATCAAAGTTTATGTTTTGGTCTATTACTACTCCTAGATGTTTGATGTGGGAGACTGGGGTAATGATGGTATTGTTTGCTGAGGTCATTTTTGAATAGCAAAGAGGGGTCTGGGATCTTGAATGGTGAACAAGATGAGTTTTGATTTGTTGGGACTGAGTATTAACTAGGCATAGGTTAGCCAGGTTTCTACTTTAGAGAAGGCTTGCTGTGTTATTTCTTAAAGATGGTGGAGTGTTGGAGCTCACAAATTAAGGTAGAGTCATCAGCATATTATATTAACACAGTTTCATTAGTGGCAGTATGTAGGCTATTAGTGAATAATGTGAAGAGGACAGGGTCAAGAATGGATCCTTGTGGGACCTCTAAGACAGCAGTGGGGAGAGGGAGTTAACCCATTTGACTGCTTGCTGCCTCCCAGTGAGATAGCTCTGGAACCAGGTGAGTGTGGAGTAGCTGGTTTTAAATTCTGATAGTGTGTTTAACAGTCTGGAGTGTGAAACTGTGTCAAATGCTTTTGATGGGTCCAGAATTCCCTCTGCCATAACAAAATGCATTGAAATATAAGCATAAACCAGATACTTGCAATTATGTTCAAACGCACAACAATCTCTCTGAAATTGCTTCACTTTAATACTGCAAACACTCTGGACGCTTCGGATATTTCAAGAAGCTTCAGTTAATGCAAAAAAGTAGTACATTGTGAAAAATGTGGTCATTTTAGCCTTTTCATACATTTTAATACTTCGGAAATTTAAAAGTAGGTCACAATTTCGGACATTTCATTTATCTTGGTAATCATTTCAAATGTTTTGAAATAATTAAATTTGAATGCTTTGCCACTTATTCAGTGACTAAAAAATCATTTAAATAAGCTTAAGTACCTTTGAATAACCGCTGACCTGTCTGAGAGTTGGCTCCTGTATGTTTCTCCACTTTTAACTGCATGCCTCAGGGTTTGCGAGTTGCATTCAAAAAAGAGACAATGAAGCAATGTCTGGGTTCAAGATATTTATTGTACATGAGCTGTAACTGAAACATGCATTTAAGCTAAATGACTGACTCACTACTTCAAACACTCACATGTGCATCTCCATTCAAGCTTGCATTCACCCTGGCTGACTATACAAAATGGCAATGATCTTGGACATGCTATCTAGCTACAGTGGCTGACTAGGTACAATACACAATGATTTATACTAATGTCATGCCCCCCCCTCCAAGTTTATAACTAAATATGATCAACTTTCTACTCCTTAATTCCTGAACTTTGAATGACATTTTTTTTCTGAGGCAGAAAGGTCTTGTGGCATTGTATTTTCTATCTTTTCTTGCCATTCTGCTCAACTAGTGATTTGTTAAATTACAGCAAAATCAGTCTTCTATTAACCTGACCCCATGAGATAAATGCACACAGACAGATGCGTGTAAACTTTGTCAAAGTGCTTCAGATTTCCTTTTTCCAAAGATTTTTAATGAAAGGGCACATAGCACATGTTTGTTGGTAAATTCAGTTGTATATCATAGTTGATATCAATGGTCACATCTCCTTTGTAGACAAGGAAATGCTAATGTACTCCATCTATCTAAAGACAGACTCAATGCCAGTGGGAAATGTCTCTGTCCATGGATATGTGTGCATCAGATATCATCAGCCTCTGGTAATATGTCAAAAAAAACATAAAAAAAACCTTCTTATAAACATGATTAGTAAACCTAGTTGATAGGGTTGTCGCCTGTCTCTTTCTGCACAGCAGTCCTGCTGTAAGCAGTTCTGTCCTGTTGGGGGTGGGGGAACCTGAAAATGGTGAATGTGCTAATACTTTACAAGAAGATCATATTTTCTGACTTCTCTAAATGTCACAGAAATCTTTGATACTACATGTAAGTCATCTTAATATGTGAAGTACAAACCAACATTTAAAGCTGAGCAGCATCACTGTATTGAAATGCAAATGTAAATTTGCCAGAGGAGATGACAACCCCCTTTGCAACCCTGACTTATCTAATTGCTTTGATTTTCTATAAAAGACATAGCTCTATTAGAAGCAGCTGCCAATCAGTACCAGTTCTCCTCAAAGCAATAAAGGCAGTGGAAAACAGTTTCATAGCTTTTAGAAGCAGCAGAGCTCATGATATTAGCAGGACTAATTACGTAAGATTTTTAGCAGTAGTTGACACAGGAAAATAGATTTCTCTATTTGAGGCATGCCATGTAGACAGACACAAATTTTTCTTCAAAGTATGGGAGTAGTTAAGCTTTTAAAAAAGTGGGTGGGCTTTAATTAGATTTCACGGCAAGGAAATAAAGTTTTAAAAAGCACAAGCAGGTTTCTGGCACCTACACAATACTGGAATCATACTGTAGGGTGAAAGGACAGTTGCGTACACTTACCATAAATGTAGATGTTAGAGTGTATTCACTGTTACAATCCTCACATATGGGTTATCCGGCTCCAAGTAGCCTTCAGTCGGCCCAAATACCAGAGTCCTTGGTATACGACGTCGGCTGCCGCCAGTTGTAAAACTGATGTCAGAACGTCGGGTATAAAAGGGAGGCAGCCAACGCCATTTCATCAGTTTTTCTTGTCTTAACTGTCAGGAGCCCCCAAAAGAAGGCTAACCCCAGGAAGGTAGCACCCTGGACACATCATACAAAAAATAAAAATAGAAGTAGTTTGTGCCTTAGGAAAAAAAGGGGAAATGGAGGGTGGGAAACCAGGACTGCAACAGTGAATACATTCGAACATCCATGTACACAACTGTACTATGTTCTTCGTGTTTCACTGTTACAGTCCTCACATATAGGTTGATTCCCAAAGCCCAGAAAAAAAGACAAAAGATGGAGGAAGGATCACAAATTAAGGGTTGGTAAGAAGGCCCTGCAAAACTGCAGAGGCAAAACCAGCCCTAGAGTTAGAAAACAAAGGTAGATTGTAATGCTTTGTGAAAGTATGGACAGAAGACCAAGTAGCTGCTTCTAAAATGTCCTTAGTAGGCACACCTCTCAGAAAGGCTGCAGATGTAGAGGCTGCTCTACTAGAATGGGTCCTAATACCCTGAGGGGGAACCTTCCCATGCTGCAGGTAACAAAAGTGAATACAATGAGCAATCCATTTGGAGATGGTTTGTTTTAAAATAGCTTTACCCTGAGCCCCAGGAGCAATACTAACCTACAACTGTTCAGATTTCCGAAAGGATTTAGTCCTAAGTAGAATCTCAGCTGTCTATGCACATCAAGAGTGTGCAGAATCCTTCCCCCTTTATTTTGGGGGTTGTTGAAAAATGTAGGCAGGTGAATAGACTGGTTAAGGGTTAAACTAGAAACTACCTTAGGCATAAAGGAAGGATTAGTTCTCAGAGAAACTCAATCTGGGTGAAAAATAATGAAATGTTCTACTGCCATTAAGGCTTGCAGCTCAGATATCCTTCTAGCTGAAGTAATAGCTAAAAGGAAAGCAGTCTTCCAGGATAGAAACTTCAAATCTGCAGAGGCAGCTGGTTCAAAGGGAGGCAGAGTAAGTTTTTCCAGGACAAAATTAAGACCCCAAGCAGGAGTAGGAGCTCTTCTGGGAGGTCTAAGATTACTAGTTCCCTCAGGAACTGTTTCAAGGGGTGAGAAAAAATGGGTTGCTCAAAAGAACAATGAGCCGAAATTGCTGGTGTGAATTTTGATTGAAGAAAAGGAAAGTCCACCATTAAGCAGTCCTACTAGGTAGTCAAGAATGAGGGAAAAAGGACGAGAAGAGTCTTCTCCTTTACCAAGCATCCAAAAGCAAAATCTCTTCCATTTATCTGCATAGGATTTTCTGGTGCTAGGCCTCCTGGCCTCATGCAGAACGTCGACCACCTGTTGGGAAAGATTTAAAGTATTAGCCAGGCAGTTAAATGCATAGTTTGAAGATGAGGATGAAGGAACTTTCCCCCTCCCTGAACCAATAGATCTGGTACCAGGGGAAGATGCCAAGGCTGAGCCAGTGAAAGGCTGCGAAGGAGGAGATACCAATGCTGTCTGGGCCAATCTGATGCTATCAGAATAGCCTTTGCTTTTTTGTCCCTTATCTTTAGCAGCACTCTGGGAGGAAGAGGCAGAGGAGGGAATGCATAAAATGAGAGATGTGTCCATGGGAAGGACAATGCGTCCACCTTCCAAGCTTTGTTGTGAAATTCCCTGGTGCAGAAGGTTGGAAGGAGATGGTTGGTGTGAGAGGAGAAAAGGTCCACTTGTGGGGGCGCCCCAATGATTTGTGATGTGGTGGAAAATGTCCTTGTTCAGTTGCCACTTGTGAGGATGCAGAACATGTCTGCTCAAATGATCTGCCAAGGAGTTTAGTCTCCCTGGGAAATACTGGGCTATAAGATGTAAGCCTATGGATGCTGCTATGGACCATAGTCTCATGCTTTGTCTGCACAAGGGGTAAGAGCGAGTCCCCCCTTGCTTGTTGATGTACCACATGACTGTGGTATTGTCTGTCCTGACCAGCAGAGTTCCAAGGTAGAGTATGTCCTTGAAAGCCAGCAAGGCCTGCCGCACTGCTATCAATTCTTTTAAGTTTATGTGCAGATGACTCTGTTGGTTGCTCCAAGTCCTCTGTATGCCCCTGCCTTCCAGATGAGCCCCCACCCCCATGCAACATCTAAGGCATCTGTGGTGAGTGTCTGGCTGGCAGGCGATGGGCAGAAATGCAGACCCTTGTTCTGAGAACAGGCTGTCGCCCACCAAAGGAACTCCATTTATAGACATGGAATCAGGGGAAGAATCAAATCAAAGTCCTGTGTGTGTGTGTTGACACACAAGATTCTTGAGGTACCATTGAAGTTCTCATATGCAGCCTTGCATATGGGATCATCAAAATACATGAAGCCATGAACCCCAGTGCTTGCAGGAATTGCCTTGCAGAGAGCTGGGTCATGCGTGCCAAGTTTCTGAAGTAAGCCAAAAGATCTTGCTTCTGTTGAGAGAGTAATACCATCTGGGTGGCTGTATTCAAACTCGCTCACAGGAAAACAATCTCCCTTGTAGGAACCAACTTTTACTTCTTTTTGTTGCGAGTGTAACCCAAAGAGGTGAGTGTTCCTCAAGAAATCCAAATCCTTTTCTAGTTGTTCTGGGGAGTTTGCTTGAATGAGACAGTTGTCCAAGTAAGGATAAACTTGAATGTTTCTATGCCTGCAAAAAGCAATGGCTGGAGCCAGGCACTTGGTAAAAACTCTGGGAGCAGTAGATAAGCCAAAGGGCAATGCAGAGAATTGAAAGTGTTGCTCCCCTGCCCTGAAGCGAAGGAACTGCCTGCAACTTTCCCTTATTGGGATGTGCAGACAAGGCTCCTTGAGATCCAAAGTTACCAGCCATGAATCCTTGCCCAGCATTGGTAGTAACGGTTGAAGGGTGAACATCCTGAATTTGGGAATCACCAGATAAGTGTTTAGAATAGACAGATCCAGTATAGGGCGCCAGGTGCCCCCTTTTTTGGGTACCAGCAAAAGTCTTGAATAAAAACCTAGGCCTGCCTGATTTGCAGGAACTGGCTCTACAGCCCCCATTAGTCAGTAAAGAAGAAATTTCAGTTTCTACCTCTGTACTGAGAGTTCTGGGTATGTCTGGGAACCCTTGTAAAACAGGGAAGGTGTGAAAGTAAAATTTGTAACCTTGGTTTACTATACTGAGCACCCATTTGTTGTCTGTGATGGTAGACCATACCGCTGCAAACCTGGCTAACCTTCCCCCCAAAGGAAACTCAGGGCCCGCAGAGGTAGGCACAAGAAGGCCGGAGCCATTGAGAATGTTTGCTTTGGGAAGCTAGCTTAGAACTCCCCGATTTAGCAGAAGAGGAAAGCCATTGTTTAGCCATTTGAGGGGCAGAAGCCTGCCCTCTGGAATATCTGAAACCCCTAGGCCTAGAGCGACCCTGCTTGCCAGGATCAGGGAAAGACCAATTCTTGGAAGGATAATGCCTACTACACTGAGGAGGCTGAACCTGAAGGAAATCTTTTACAGCTTGCACAGATTTGGTCTTATCCTCCAACTTCTTCAGTACCTCCTCAGCCTTACTACCAAAAAGACTGTCCTTGTGCAAAGGAACATGCAGCAATTTAGACTTAACAGGTTCAGAAAGAGGCTGCTCCCTGAGCCAAGCATGCCTTATAATTACAGAACCAGTGGCTGCTGACCTGCAGGAAGCCTCCAAAGTGTCAAACCAACAATGAAATGAATGCTTATCAACTAAAGTGGCAGAATTCAGTACGTTTTGTAAATCTTTGTTCTCAGTCATGGAGGGAATATCTACAAGTTTAGCCTTAATAGCCTCCAAAGTATGCTGCTGCTGGTACTTAAGCATGTGAAAATGAATTAATGGATCTAATAGCAAGAGTTGCAGAGGTATAGACTTTTTTTACCCCACCAGTCCAAGGCCCTAGACTATCAGAAGGCACAGGTTTTTTAGCAATAGTAGCCTTAACACCCTTGGGGCCTTGAGAAATAATTTCTGGATCAGCAGTACGGTTTTTAAAAAGGAATTAATGAGATTCAGGAACCCTGTAATACCTATCCAGTTTTCTGGGGGCATGAGGAACAGAATTAGGAGTTAAAGAATTTTCCATGAAAACATCATCCACAACTTTCAGAACTGGAGGTATAGCCAGAGGCTTATGCTGTGGCAAATCCAAAAATTCCCTGATTCTTTTCTTAGACTGTGGTAAATCCTGACATCCCCATTTAAAATGCTCCCTAATGGTATTCAAAGCGTCCCCACAGGAAAAATATTCAGGAGGGGAGGCAGAAGGGACAGAGTCCTCAGCATCAGAATCCTCAACGCCAGAAAAAAGTTAATAATTTCCTTCACCAGCAGACATACTGGAAATCTCATATTCTGAGGCAGACAAAACATCAGGAGATAATTCCCTAGTCCTCTTAGAAGGGGGGGGGGATGAGAGCCCCTAATCTGGGAAAGAAGATCACCAGCTATCTTTACCAATTGGGACTAAGGCACAGGAGGGGAGGCTGATGCATGCTTGTGAGAAGGTTTGCAGCTGGAAGGTTTACTAGCAATGAGGAGGGGGACTCGGGAGGGTTAGCAACTGCTGAAGTCTGAACTAAGGTAGTTAATCTGGTTCTGGTCTCATGTCGAAAAGAACAGGAGTCACAAGCCGGTGTCTGCAAAGCAGCTCCAGACCCATCTGAGGCGGCGACAGGCAGAGGGTCTGAAGACAAAAAAAAAAAAAAAAAGCCTGCTGCATGGAGGACTCTGTAAAGGTCTCGGTAGAGGCTTGTGGCTGAAAATTTGTGGACTGCAGGGGCTGCAAAAGCGCCTGACTACCGCCGTGCTGACGACCAATTTCACAGATGTGTTGTCAGCAGATTTAACCCCTAGGCCGGTCGCGGTCCTTGTCTTTGCATTTCCTAGGAATATCCGAAGTCAGGAGACCAGAAGATGCCATACCGACGAACTTAGGCCAGACTCCGAAATGCTTATACAAAATCTTAGCTATACGGCGGATGGTACGTGGGTTAAAAGAAGCACAATGATCGCAGTTAAGGATGTCGTGCTCAAGGCCCAAACAAGTTATACAACAGGAATGGAAATCACAGTGCGGAATCTGTTTTCCACAGGCAATGCAGTTATTAACTTTATCTGACATTCGTTAAAGCAAGAAAAGAGGATCCCTCCAATGAGGCACTTATCTGAAGGTGTCTTCAACTTGGTAGTTCGAAAGCAAAACGAAGGTAAACGGCTGACCGGCACTAGTGTGAATTGCATCTGCTTCGGGCTCCGCGGCAAGAAAGACTGGGGAAATGGCATCAGCTGCCTCCCTTTATACCTGACATTCTGATATCAGTTTTATAACTGGTGGCAGCTGACATCATATACCAAGGACTCTGGTATTCGGGCCGACTGAGGGCTACCGGGAGATGGATAATCCATATGTGAGAACAGCAACAGTGAAACACGAAGAACATCTGTAACCCAATGGTTGAGTTAAACTGTAAGTGAAGGTGGAGAGTTAATTTAAGCTGTTGATCAGCGTGCAGTTAACTTGGAAGTCCTGTTTTTTTTTTTTTTTTCTGTACATCAGATGAAAATATCCAAATTAATTAAGGCTGTAATTATCTTTTTGTTTTTTTTTTTAACCTGATACTTGTATTTCTTCCCAGTGGAAGTATTGCGTAATTTTTTTAAATCGTGTCAAAGGATAGAATGTAGTAAAAAATGCCTATCCAGTACAGGACTGGATCTGGGTCGTACAAGCTAATGATTCCATATCTGAATATGAAGATTCTTCCTTTTCAGAGGAAGTATTACTCGCTTCTGGGGGACGGGAGTGGAAAAGAACTGTTGAGGCTTTAGACACACAACGGCTTTGAAAACAACTTGGGACAATAATGTACCACTCCTGCTGTGGATCACTGGAAGAGCAACAGGATGGGAAACGTGCTTGATCTTCTGCTTTCTCTTTTCAAAATCATCAGCAGACAAAAGACAAGTAGCAGCACACTGCTGGTGTACCTTTATTAACAGTGCCTAAGATGTCCTCTCAAAGTATAATGGTATACCATCATGTCCCCTAGAAAATCACCAGCCAGGGTTCACCATTTCAGTCTAACCTGTTGGGCGGGATGCATCTGAAAGCTACACCTTGTAAATTCACAGATGGGTCTCAGTGATAGCAGGGAGAAAAGTTGAATGGTTTGTGAGCTCATGTGCCTCAGATGTTGGGAATGTAACTGAACAAAAATCTCTCAAGCTTTTACCATTTTTCTTACATCTCTGCTAAGGGAGTAGTTCACAGTACTGAAAACAAACTATTGAAAGGGGGAATTTGCACTTTCAACACTATTGTGGATTACAGTTGTTATGTAAAATAAGCAGGAAGTGTAGGGGGGCTTGCCCTCCTGCATTAAAAAAGGAATCAATATTTTGAATTACATCCCCGCTGGGGGACATCTTTGCAAGATAATTCTGACATCACACTACCTTGTTCTATTTCCCCAAGTCTCTGGCTTTCAAGGAAATTTTTAGAAATGAAAGGAAACTTCTTGTCTTTTGGACAAGAGATTTTCAAATACAGGAAACTAGTCTTATATGGGATCTGTCAACTGCAGTCACATTTCCCTTTCTTATCAGACATGAAATAGAACAGTTTTAGAAAAAAAAAAAAAGTAGTGAAACAGGAAAGATTCCTAATAAGGATACTTATCTGTCCATCACAAATTGAAACAAGCACAGACCATATAGTTGACAGACTGAGGTGAGAGACCGTCTTTCTTCGTGGACTGGCAGCAAGAAAGTTGCATAGATTATATGAACAGTGCAAGATTGAGCCAAAGCTTTTGTAAACTGGTCAAACAGCATTCTTGGCAGGATACTTCCCATTAGTAAGCAATACAGCAACAGTGATCTAATGAAGGCTATACTGACCACATGCATAGATCGGCAATCATGGAACTGCATACATCTGTTGACATCAGATCCAAACATACTGAAAGTTCTAAACAATAAAGAAAACAAGTCTAACACAACTTTGCTGAGATTAGCAGAAACACTAAGGAAAGGGACATGAATAGAAGTTAAAACAGTAGTATACAAATGTTAGGAATCAGCAAAGAGTGCAGAGAGGACTGGAAAGCCCACAACTACAGTGGAAAGTAGACCAGAGCTCTGAGGGCATGAAACTCTGCTAATAGGTAGAGAAGTACATCTCCCTCTTCTAGGTATTAATTTTCACTCAGCTACGAAGCACAGATCCCTCCTCTACCCATCAATTTCTACTTAACCATGAAGTAGCTGAAGAAGGCCTACCACATCAACCACATCATTAGCACAACATTAATGTATGAGCATACATGTGGCAGTGAGCATGTGCTGTCCAGGTGCATTAGCACTTATATGAGACAGCATGCTAGGTTATGCTGTCTCTGGCAAGCAGCAGTTGTAGAACTTACAGAATAGCCGGGAGGGAGAAGGGTGCTCCAGAGGGGGCAAGAAAGACTGCTCTATTGGACTTTGAAGTTTGCCCACTCATTATCACTCAACTTTCACCACAGGAAGCTTAAACGGGATAATTTGGCACCTCGAGCAGGAATGAATGGGTCAGATGACTTTTTCCTGGGTACGCTTGGCTCTTGATTTCAAAAAAATAAAAAGGATGATCAAGTAAAGAAAGTGGAACCGTCAAGCAGGTCTGAAGTAGAGTAAAAAAAAAAAAAGTGCTATCCATCCACCATGACACAAAGTAACCTGCACACCTAGGACACATCTCCGGGGACTTCTGGATCCACATCTGTCCTCCTCCCAACTTCAATAAGTCATGGTACTCTACCAATAGGCTTCTGTAGTAGAGGGAATGATGAACATAGTACAGTTGTGCAAGTTGGACTTATCAAAAACAGTAGATGTCTGAATTTCTCACTGTTACAGTATGTGTACCCACCAGGGTACTGCATGGTTTCATTTTTGGTAAGTTCAGGAAGAGTATGCTACTACTTAACTGTTATGCAAGACAGTTCTGAAGATTCTCACAGACTACTGATTTGCTCTTCTAAAGGCTGCCTAATAGGCAGTTACAGTGGATCTGTGGAAGGGATCCAGATCTTTTGTAAGACTGCTAGTTTTCTCTTGCACAAGATACAATCCATAAGTTACTGCAGCAATGGGAATGATCAAAAAGTATATACTTACCATAATAATAACTCTAGATGATCAGAGTTCCTCCCATTTCATATATTTAGGACCAGAACACAGGCAAGTCAGCTTAGCATACATAAACTTGCCAAGCACCATCTCCTCTCTCTCTTTCTATAATACATGGTGCCCCCTCTATTTTCAGACTAAAAAAGTGTGCCACATAAGAGATTAATACATACCATACAGTATAATGGCAAACAAAAGAACCTTAACTGTCAGCCCAGTCTAGACTTGACCTCACCAGGACAAAGAAAGGTGTGTGAATATTGAAAAGGATAGATTCTGACCCTCTAGTTCTCTTATTATTAAGAAACAATTTTCATATCTAGGATGATCCAAACCAACCTCATCACCTTTATTACAGGCTCTTCCAACTACAGGGTGGTATTACTAAAGTAGTACTTAGTAAAGATCTGAAAGAAGGACTTAGACCTTTGCATCACATCCAGCTTTACTGCCAGACAACGGAATACAGAGAAGTCCATGTCACACACGCACATATTTAATTAATAGACGCACGTATATCTGAGATGTAGCTACTGCTCTTTGAATGTCCTCTAGGAATGTTTTTAGTACCCTGTTTACTACAAACAGCCAAGGGTCCCTTTGAATAGATTTTGCCCAAGCAAAATAAAACCATTGGGGCACCTAAAACCTACTCCCTCTATTGGAATAATCTGGAAAAAATATGGGAATATCAATAACCTTGCTCAAATGAAGTTGCATGATCATCTTGCACATAAAAAAAAGGTTAATA
>NC_056750.1:509521713-509575979 GCF_019279795.1 Protopterus annectens
TTTGGGCCCTGGGTCCACATGGGTGAAACAACAGGAATGATGGACAAGAGTCATACCTCTCAACCTGGAAACATCAAAAATCTGGACAAGGCCCATGAGAAATAGGTACAAATATGTACTCTGATTAACAAAATTTACATACATAATTATGTAACCTCGCCCACTCCAATGTCATTGTGGGATACCAACTTTCAAATGCAAACTGAATAACAGACGACCAAAATATGGCATCAGAGTTCCCCTGCACCCATTCCAATGTCTTATTATATGGCTATTTCTCCCATTTACCATAAACAGTAATGTGTGCATATTGCTTTACTAATACAATGATTACTTGGATCTTATTTTTACATTTTACAACCCAATGCACAAACACCAATAGACAGCTGCTAAACAAAATGCTGTCTCACAACGAAAATAGACTTGGCATTAAAACATCTCTGCCTTTGAAACTCACATTCATTGAAACCCACACCACATTCAAAGAAAATGCATTCGGCCAGTGGTGGATACAGATTACCTTTGGGCTGTTTTCAAATCATTGGCCCCTTGCACACAAAACAAGTAACATACACGTTTTCTTTCATACACCTTCCTGACTTTATTAAATTATATTCCTTATATAATACAGCACACTTGTTAGAGCACATTTTACATTTGTTTGAGCATTTTTCCAGTAGGCAATGAAACAAAATGCATGAACCAATAATGACAAAACTCCCCAATTCAGAACATTTTCATCATAAAATTCTACTTCCAGTGTGTCCACACCTGCACTATAAATAGAATGACAGTAGTGTAAGCCATAGGCATCTTGCACAGCTTCTCGCACTTGCTTTCAATTTTAGTTTTTTTTTGGGGGGGAGGGGGGTACAAAAGGCCAAAAGCCAGGGACACATTTTAAACATTGCCTGTATAATTTTGGAAAGTTGCTAAAATAAAATGTTGTGTTACCACCATACATTTCACTGGCAAGTCTCAAACCCTGGACCCTGTACAATACAATCAGAGCAACATACCACTACGCCATATCAGAAGTTTCATAAAAGATAGGAAGACTGAAACTTAAATGGCTATCATTTACTGGATTCAGTTCTCACTTCTCACCACAGCTCTCAGCCTCTGCACAAAAAACCTGGCCAAAGCCAATAATGGGGGAATACAGCCCCAAAATAGGGACCGATTTAAAATACTGATCTTATAAACTTAAAAAACTGCTAGAATAAAAGGTTTTGTGTTACCGTTTATTTTCTGAGGAATATGAAGTCTGAAATTCAAATGCCTGTCATTATTTAATTAATTCAATCCTGCAGTGATTTTCCGCAAAAATCCTGAAAACCACAGATTTTATAAGGAACAGTCTCAGATGAAAAATATGAGGGACAAACTTACATGTGGTGGTGGCTAGGGACTTTAGGCTCTTTTTACCCTGTACCCAAGGTACAGAGTTTGAGCCCGAGTACCTCTAGCCACCAGGTGTATTGCAATGGGGGCATACACACCCACCCACACACACGCACACACACACACACACACACACACACACACACACACGCACACACACACACCCTCACACACACACTACATTTTGGTGGAGCAGAGCAGAATCATGAATTATTGCTGGCTATCTTCTCTACACTTTCTTAGACTGTTTTCATATAACTGCAAGCAATGCACCACTGTTTCCAACCACAACAAAATGAGGATACCTTGCCTTCTACAGTCAGAAGTAGTTTGCAAAAGTGTTTTATAGATCTTTACAAACAATAAAGTAGTCTACATATAGAATTTTGCTTGCTCATATGTGTTTTTTATACACAGACCATTTTTCGGGAGGGGAGAAATAGAGGAGTCTACATTCCCTACTTTAGATTTAACTCCCTAAACTGTCTTTCATATCTCACTACAATTTACTTTACAATGCATACAGATGATCTTTGATTAATGTGCGACAGTCGCAGTACTTGGGAAGAGGCAGACACAACAAATCCTAGCCTTTCCCTGGATGGGTAAGCTGCTGACATAAAATCACATTTTTTTACATGCTGCACATACTTCCCTAACAGTCTATGGATAAAGAAACGTCCACACACTTTCTCTGACATTTTTATTTGTATCACCTTATTTGCAGCAAGAGAAAATAATGCAGTCCAGCTCACCTCTACCAACCTCAACAGATCAGTTCTTGACTTTGTAAGTGTTCTTTTTCCTTCTCAACCATACTGTCATACACAAACACTTACCTTTCCGTGCTAATAAATCCTTCCAGTAGTGTCTTCTAAAATAAACTCCATTCGCCTTCTGAGCAGAGCCTTGTAAATAAAATAAATCCTTCTAGCTGAGCCTTGTAGATAAAACAAATCCTTCCTTGCCTTTCCGGCTAGTTCGTTCCTGCTCAAAAAGCATTTGAACCAGCCAGAAACTCGGAAATACGTGCGCCGTGAGCTCAATTCCAACAGGCTGATGGCCCTGATGAGCTGATGTCATTGCACATGCGATGACTTCAGCTAAAGTGCGAAAAAAATAAAAAAAATAAACAGAGTGAAAAAAAGAAAGCAATAAAGAAAAAAATAGAAAATGAAGGGTTGCCGCTCTGGAATCGTGGCACCCCATTATATGGACCCCTAAACTCGGTAAAAACAGAGTAATTTGGGACAGCTGGGAGGTATGACGAGAGTCCATTCTAAACTTTTGTCTTGCAAATGGCTTGATAGTGGCCAATATGATGGCTCAGTATTAGTCAAAGATCACATACTGAAATGGCCAACATACTAGGAGGGAGTCTACCAAACTTGGAAAGGAAAGGGCATCAGGGTAGACTCAGACTGCAAAATCATCTTTAGCATGACAGCCCTCAGCACAAAACCACAGTCAGCTGCAATAAGTTGTCAGAGAAGAACTAAGGTAATAAAAACAGACTAGATTAAAGATCTGGAAAATGATTAAATTGAAAGCACAAGAGATCAAGGAAATATACTAGACATTAACACCTTAAGAAGTATGGCAGCAATTCAATACAACATGCTTGAAGACTATACCAAGTCAGGTACTGAAATAAGGTCCATAAAGAAAACTAGTGGTACAACGTGAAAATCCAGGAAGTTATCAAAAGCAAGGAGGAGCAAAAGATGGATCAGGCTAAGAAGGAATACCAGATGGCTAACAGAGGCCAAGACAGCAGCTGAAATAGCAAAGAGCAAGACATCAGAGACACTACCAGCTTCTGGAAAGCGACTTGTCTTGCAAACCAGTTGTCTTAGCAGGTAGCACAAAAACCAAGATAAAGAACTTGGCAAACCATTCAAGACCAATGCTGTGGGGAATGCATGTATACAGATCTTTCACATCTTTAGTCACAAAAACAGCTCTTTCATCAAATTTCAGTTCATTAATTTTTTTTCAAAAATCGATTGTGTCACTACTCAAATGAGAATTTTTTTAAACATCTTTTAAGTGAAAATCAAGGAATTTTGCCAACATACACATCACAGAAGACCTCCCATCAACAACAGGCCGTACTTGGGATGGGGGGGGGGGGGCGGCGAGATCCTTAACCATTTCTGACAAACCAAAAATAGTAGGGACCATGGGATGTTTGAGATGTAAAAATTTGTATTAATCTGCAGAAAGTTATCCTTGCGTAAGCATATTATGCAACACTGTTTTAATTCTAACAAATGCAAGATTAATTTCCCTTCTTCAGAGCCATTCACATGTCCTCAAGCAGTAAAGCATACATTGTTTACATATACTGTATGTCATCTATAAGGGCCATCCCCACCCCTCCCCCCCTTGTCTGGTTTCATAACACATACATTGTTCACTTTTAAGTGGTTTAACAGGTCAAGATCAGCATCAGAAATATTGGAACCACTTGCATGTTTAAGTGCAAAAAGTGGTTACACAAGGACCTCATATCCAAGTCACACATTCTTTCAAACAATAAAAGGGCAGGTTGCAAGGGTGGGTTATAAACACTTGATAAGCTCAACCCAGATTCGGCACCTTCATTGTCATTAACCAGCAACTTAAAATTCAATTTCCTAGTGTAAACTCTAAGATACATTAGTGTATTAATCAAGTTGGCCCTCATAGCTATAACAAAAATGAAGCCTTTTAAGAGAATGTCAGCATGTTTTTGATTGACAACACAGGAACTAAAGTTCAATATTTTAAAGTCACCTGAATGGTTCAAGATGATGTTGTTTCAGCAAGTGTCATTGTCCAGAGTCAAATTACTCAGATTTACAAATACAATACACATTTTTACATCTTGAAAATACCATGGTTCCCATTATTTTTGGCTTACTAAAAATACACAAGGATCTTGCTGACCCCCCCCCCCCCATTGCGGCCTATTGTTGATGGGAGGTCTTTTGTGGTTGTCTACACTGGCAAAACTTCTTGATTTCCACTTAAGATGTTTTACAAAAATGTTTCTAATTAAAGTAGGGAGTAATGGGATTTCCTTAAAAAATGTAATGAACTGAAATTTGACTAGACAGCTGTTTTTGTGACTATAGATGTGAAAGACCTGTATACATGCATTCTCCACAGCATTGGTCTTGAATGGTTTGCTGAGTTCTTATACACTGAAACAGAGATTCATCCTATCCTGCGGCACATCTATGTTGAGCTTTTGTCTACTGTTTTGCATAATGCATTTTTTTTTTTTCAATCAGCAATATTTTTTTGCAGAAAAAACCCAGTCATGGGGTCAGCCTGTGGTTCATTATATGCAAATGTTACTAGGTGACAATGGGAAAAACGCTTTCTAGTCAATAGTAAATACAAGGACTGCTGGCATTTATATACAAGGTACAGTGATTTGGGTTTAGTATGGAAGAAAAAACAGGTTGTGATAGCAGAATTTATTCAATATTTGAATAATACAACAGATTCCTTGCAATTTGCATATGAAATAGGGCCAGACTGTATTCATTATCTTGACATTTTGTTAAAGACGAAGAAAAATGTATGTATACCTCTGGCATATGGAAAGGTTGCATATTCAAACCATTTTCCTCACTACTCCAGGGCACATCCTCTTCACCAAAAGAAAGAGGTAGTTAAGGGGTTATTTGTACCCATGGCAAGAATGGTTACCTTGAAGAATTTTTGGCCAAATGTAACACTGAGGATATGTTCTTCAGAAGAGGTTACCCAGGGAGATTTGTTCATAATAAACTACAAGAAGAGACACAGAAAAGAAGAACTTTGCATTTTGCCCCCATTCCTTCTGAAGGTAACCAAGGTGAGAATGTGGTCTGTGATTTCAGTATGGACACTTACACCCGTGAAGTCAATACATGCCACTAGTTTGATTACTTTTTCTAATGACAGTAGTGCTATAAGAGCTATACTTAAAAATTGGGCTGTACTAAATGAATATGCTGGGGTAACAAAGTTTGGAGAATGACTGAGTATAATTTTTAGAAAAGATACCTCATAAAAATCTTATTTAGAGCGAAGTATTAAAATGCCTGCCTCCTGTACGAAGGGCATGTTGAAATATCATAATTGTAAAAAATCTGCAAACATATTACTGTTGGTGAAAACATTACTATTACTGGGAGAAAGGTATAAATCCCAGGCAAATTCAACTGCCTAACAAAAGGGGTAGTTTATACTGCTTTATCCCAGAGCTATCCCTGCTTTTATGTAGGAAAAACAAAAGGGTTTTTAAAAGACCGACTATGAACATTTGAATGATATATAAAAACAAAAAAATCCTCTGGCTAAACATATATTTACCCCGTTTATATTTTTAAATTTATCATACTTGAACAGCATATTAAAATAAGCAGGGGTGGTCCCTGGGGTATATTACTGGAGAAAAAGGAGCTTGCCTAGCAACTACGACTGAATGCAAGGTATGTACCAGGCATTAATGGTACCATTTCCATCTCCTGTTTAAGACTTGAAGCATATTTTAGATGATGTTTTTAGATGTATGTATTTGTTTATGAAGGTGATGTGTCTGGATATTCTGTTAAGTAATTGTGTATAAAATGGTAATGTTTCTTTAAAACTTTTGGTGGACTCAGTCACATGATCTGTTGCAAGTTTTTAAATAGTAGCCTCATTTTCTGTAGTTATCTGATGAAGTCTCCAAGTATTTGTGACAAAGGTGCTTATCTGTATATTTTATTTGTGGGTTTGTGCAATAAACCGATTTTTGCGGTGTGAGCCTATTGTTCCTGGCACCTTTTGGATTTATCAATTTGTATTTTCTTTGGTTAATAGTTGAAAGTCTCAAAACCACTGGCAAAACTAGTGCAGCCTATGTACAAGGACCTGATGACACACACATGAGAAATGTTCAGGCTCACAAAGGGGATTCCAGTTGGAGTGGGGGCTCAGAGTTCAGCTCTCAGCCCACTGCTGTTCATACTATTAATGGACTACATTAGCAAACAGGTTGGAGGAAACAGAACAAAGCTGCTGTATTGCAGATTACATGCCATTATAAGCAGAAACCGAACAAATTTCAGCAAATAGTAGGGGAATGCTATGGAAAACTGATGGCATACAGAATGAAACTGAGTACAGACGAGACAATGGTCATGTCAGCAAACTGGGGAAATCAGAAAAAAACTAAAACTGTGTCAAGGAAAAATAGTGGAAGAGGTTAACTGTTTCAAGCATCTGGGAGGTGTGGTTGAGGAAAAATGAAGTCTAAATGATGAAGTCAAAGCTAAAATCAAAGGGCAGGGGTAGTGTGTGACTGAGAGATGCCAAAGAAACTAAAAAGTAAGGCATACACAATCAGTGCTGAACCCAGTACTTCTGTATGGTACAAAAACCTGGGCAAGGAGGGCAGAGCAGCTGAACAAAATAGAAGTAATGGAGGTGAAGTGCCTGAGATATACGGATAGATGCATACTGTAGGAGAGAGAAAGGAATGACAGGATTAGAGCAGAAGCCAAAGTAGCTCCAATTGTAAAGAAGATCAAAGAACAGATTACAGTGGTTCTGGCAAATGTGCAAGGAATATCATGAGTTGGTGAAGAAACTTTGAGGGAAAGAGGAAGAAGGTAAGAGGAAGGAAGGGCTTACATCAAAAAAATGGATGGATTACATGAGAAAATTTGCGGCAGTCAGGCATGACTGTCAAAGGAAGGAAGAAAGAGTAGCACTGAAATCAAGAGACACCAACACCCCAATCCCATGTAGAAAATGGGAAAAAGGAGATTGATGATGCATCACTGCTCCATTAGTTTCTGCATAATTTTGCAACACAAGTGTAGAGACATTGCTTAGCTGCTGTTAGAGATGTATGACTTTCAGCAGGTGCTTCTGAAAGCAAGTCAAGTAAATGCCTTAACATCAGCAACATAATTCAAGCACTACCAAACACTCGGCGCACCTATTACTTGTCACAAAATCTAATAACATTGCAGGGGACTCTGTCTACTCCATCTTTGTGCTTAACACCTGGAACTCCAGCCACCTACCTTAAAACAAACCTTATGATGAAACATGGTCATGTTCACGCCTTTCACAGTGCAATACCTTGGTAATAACTCAAAACCCCTTGATACCCAGTAATCTTCATCCTCTAAATACTAAAAATATCAAACCACACAAAATAATTCTTGGACATTTTTTTCACCTACCTACTCTACTTACAAATCCTATAGCCACCCTTTCCATACGTTTTTTATTTTTTTACCCGTCCATTAAACCCTTTTCTCCTACAAACCTCAAACTTACTTCACTACGCTCTTCTACATTTCATCTCAATATATCTGCCTCTATTAACAGCCATTCTACTGACAATTCAATAAAGGTGTTTAAAAAAATTATATATATGCCAGAGCTAATCAGAGTTCATAAGAGGAAGGCTACTGGATAAGTATAGTAGGGTACCCCTCCACTTGTTTAATATTGTGTCCACATTCAAATTTAACCCTGCATTATATAGCCGTATTAACTCATCCATTTCTTGTGGAATCCTTTGCTCCTAAGTCACCATCCACCACTGACTGACACACCAGTGCCTCAGCTGACAGCTGAGTTATCAATGTGGAAAACTTTTTTGGAGGGCCTGGAGAGGCAGAACATGTTTTAACAAGCTTCATGTGATTTGTGCATTCATTTATGAAGACAGGGGGAATCGGTCAACACCCGAGAAACTGTTGGTTTCAAGACCAATGTCAAGACTCTTGGCTCTGAAGAGAAGGTATTTCATTGGTTTGAAAGTGTTTGCTCATAAGCATCACCTTATGGTTCTGTAGGGAACTGGAGCTAAAACCTTGACCAATTCCACACTAGTACCTTGCCCTTTCAAAAAATTTAGCACCCTTTATGGTTTGTCCTGGGGTGGGCTCTTGTGCTTATTCCACACTTTTTAAATGATTGGTCTGTGACGGCAAACGAGGGGAGACACCCCAAACCACAAAGAAAATGCAACAATAACGTAGATTTTTTTTTATTAATGTCACAAGAAAATCTTACAGATTTTAACCAGTTAAAAATTCTGAAATAACTGCAACATTTTGTCATTCCTTTCTTACACTTCTCTGGCAAAGTAGAGGAAAAAACAAAGCACAAAAAGGAAAATGAATGAACTTCAAGAAACTTTTCCTACGCTACATCTTTAGAAAGAAAAAAATTCCTGTACTCTATTTCAGACAATTTCATCACAAAAATATACCAGTAGCCCAGGGCCACTTCTTAGATGCGGTATATTAAAGCACAGCAAAAGTAATCTGGAAAGAAAGGAGTCAGGTGGTGCATTACAGGTAAAGTGGACGGAATTAGTAGCCTGGGAAATTTTCAGGTGCCAAGCTCTCCTATCATCTTTCATCATTAGTGCTGCTGTTAAATACAGGCCTTCTCATAACAGACCCAACCTTACTGAACAGGAAATCACAATCACAAACTACCAGGTTTGTAAACTTCAGTTGGCCAAAGAATGCCATGTTTAGATACAAATACCACTTGTGATGTGGTGTACAGTTTCCTGAAAAGTCAAATATTCTTAGGCTAGGACTGTCTGCTCAATATTCAGTTTATGCAACTTGAAAATATTCATCTGAAATGCCATAGAATAATACCAT
This sequence comes from Protopterus annectens, assembly GCF_019279795.1. NCBI lineage: Eukaryota > Metazoa > Chordata > Ceratodontiformes > Protopteridae > Protopterus > Protopterus annectens. The sequence goes on from NC_056750.1 coordinate 509,530,779, forward strand.
CAAAGCAATCCTTAAAAGGGATTATAAGCATAATGGATTTGCCTACACATTTACAAACAAGTTACTGTGAAAGATCAATTCCACATTCCAAGACAACCAGCAAGTCATTAGATTAACACTGTCCTCCCAGGAATTATCAGAATAGTTTGCCCACGAGTGTGTGCAGATCTATAACTATTTGCATATATCTACATACTTCTGTGTGTATAACACACACAGCTGGATATAAACATGCATCTCTCCTTTTAAAACTGATTTTTAGATACGTTTTGCTACACCACAATTACAAGTCAGTCTGACAAGATAATTCTGCAATTCTAGGCATCCTTGGGTATTTAACCGAATGCCCTGTACAAAAACTAAGTTGATGTGTGGCAGCATGACCAAGGATTATTTTTTTTTTTTTTTTTTTTTTTACCAACTGGCATGAAATAAACTTTTTGGCTACTTGCAAACATGTGACAAGAGGGTAAGAAAGAGCCGGCACATCATGATTTTACTTGCCTAGCAGCAAGGACAGCACAAGAACCTCTTGACCCAAGTAAATATGCTCATATGGCCTATCATAGCTAGCTAACTATCTCAATTGGTCTTAATTGCTAAATGCATTTTAGGTCAGAGTAAGCTAGGCTGGGCTTATGCTATTATAATGGACTATATTGTATCTTGTCTGCAATATAACTGTTGAAAAAACACTGAAAATATTTTATTTAACAGTCTTGGATTTAATGTGAAAACAGTCTCAATCCAATTTTTCCCCAATGGTGAGCTCCTCACGTCTGAAGTCTTGGTTGTCGTCAATTTGACTAGATCTAAAAAGATCTAAAACAGCAGGGTGTGGCAAGAAAACAAAGGAGCTAAAAAATCCCATTAACGGACATCCATAAATTCAGTCAGTCTGATGAGCAATCAACCTGAGCTCCAGATGACTTGTGCCAAGTTGTGTGTGTGTGTGTGTGTGTGTGTGTGTGTGTGTGTGTGTGTGTGTGTGTGTGTGTGTGTGTGTGTGTGTGTGTGTGTGTGTGTGTCAGACATGCGCTGCCCAACAACACAGACATCTTAACTGAGCGTATAAAGCCATTCAACAGCCCACTGACTGAGTGGAGGAAGACATCAAGAGTCTTTACAGTTCAGCCTATCAGGACTGGTGATGGCAACAATGACCTTGTAATGTCACTATACTAACTCCTCCCTGATAGGGGTTCCAATTAGCCATCATTTTCATAGATGTTCGCTGCTAGAGTGCAACTCCCATTAGATTCCTCAGTCCGTGAGGAGAGTCTTCTCTGTGAGGAGTTGTGCTACCTTCCCAGCAGAGATGCCCAGGGCTTCCAGAAAGAAGTGGCTGGAGTTGTGTGGGTTTGAGTCTTAGAGGAAGTTGGGAAATAACAGCCTGAAGCTTTCCAGGGGCATTTAAAAAAAAAGTTTCCAAAAATTAAAATTAGCTGCCAAGGCAACAGAGCAGCATGGAAGTAGTGGATGTGCCTACTGATATACTCTCTAAGGGGACAGTGGACCATAGAGGGGAGTTGCGTTCAGATGCAATCAACAAGCATAGGGGAAAGGAAAAGAAAATGGATAGGGCATAAGCAACCCCCTCCCCATGAAAGCACAGGTGAGCCAAGCGCTCGGGACACACAAGATCCATGACTGGCTTCAGCAATACTGGAGTTGGGGGGGGGGGCGTTGGACAGCTGGTAGACCTGGCAAGAACGTGGGGCACTGTGGAATGTGCTTGAACAAAATGAGGTCTGAAGGGACCAAAAAGAAAAAAGATGTTTCCAAAAACAGCAAAAGCAAAGAAATGCTACTTTTATTTTAAACTTGTACACCTCATTCAAATATAGTGTAAAACATTCATCCATTACAGCACTCAGTTGCTGGCAAAACGTGCAAAAAAAGTCCAAAAAAATGACAGCATTAACTAATTTAAGGATACAATCTGAATGAACAACTTACAAATGCACTTAAAGGTCTCAGTACACATGTGGGTCTTAAGCACAAGCTTAAGCATCAAAAGGCACGACGTAGTCTGGTTTGTGTTCACGGTTTCTAACACTTACCTATTCCATACAGATAAACTGACTGTGGAGCAGGTAAAGTGTTGTACTGGAAATCAAAGTAGGCCTTCTAATTCCTAATGGTGCACACAGCATTTGCACTTATAAGAGGAAAAAGATTAAGAACGCAGATTTTAACACCAAGCAGTTTACTACTGCTGGTTTATTTTTTACATTTAACCACAGTAGTCTGACTGGAAAGTTGAACAGTGGATGACCAGGGAGAAGAGCTCCACATGAACATCCGAGAGTAAACAAACATAACATGACAATTAAGGTAGCAAGTTTAAACAAGGTACATTCATGACATATATGTCCCTCTCAGACTTTACATACACAGTAAATGTTTTTAATGCATCAGCTCAGATTTACTTGTGTGTAAAATATACCACATGTATTTCTTTCCATGTTACAGATTTAAAGGGTACCATGTTATGTACAATTACTTAGGAAATGATTTGTAACATGTTCACCCATAGTTTTGCCTGCAACCTTTGTACAAGTCAAACATTACTTGCAAATATCTTGTTCTGCACCTAGGCACATGCATGCACACAAATGCCTCCATATTTTATTTCCAGAAGTAAATGAAATCTCTTTTTAAAAGGAATAGAAAAACATTCAAAATAAGGAACAGTAAACACACAAAAGCAATATTCTCTGAATACAAAAAAGAAGTTACATACTCACCGTAATGTTCCATGTGAGTTGTTCATCTCGCCTTCATTCTCACTGATGGGCTTGGAGCCGATCCTCAGCTCCGACTTGGCCAGATGCTAAAGCTCGAGCTCTTCAAACAGCTTGTGGCCTACTCCCTATCCCATGATGCAATAGTACTTCCCTAAGATCCTGTTTGCCCAATCAAATAGATAATTAAAGTACATAAATAGTGAAATACGAATACCATGGACAAGGACAAAGCATCACTAAGATTTGTCTGAACTTCACGGCCCTCAAGAGTTTAAAGGTAGGGGGTTTGTGGGTGGGACATAAGAATGAAGCCAAGATGAACAACTCACACGGAACGTTATGGCGAGTACATAACTTCTTTATGTGAAGTTGTTCTATCTCACCGTTCATTCTTACTGATGGGTTAGCATCCCAAGCACCATCTCCTTGGGTGGTTCATGGAAGTATATTCCTCAGAACCATAGAACTAAAGGAGGCCCTGTCCCTGGAGGTCCTACCCAATTTGTAAGGAGTGATAAATGTATGAGGCGAGGACAATGTGGCTGCTGCACAAATGGTATCTATAAGTACCCTTGCTAGAAAGACTAAAGATGTGGAAACTGCCCTAGTTCCGTGAGCCTTAACTTTATGACTTAGTGGTATGTGCGAAGAGCTGTATGTGAAAGAAATACAATCTGACAACCATTTTCACAAAGTGGTTTTTACCAACGGAGTACCCTTCTTTGATTCTGAAAAGGAGACAAATTTCATCAGACTTTCTGAAGTCCTTAGTCCTGTCTAAATAGAACTGAAGCTGCCCATGGACATCAAGGTTATGCAGCATGTGTTGCATCTTGTTTGTATATTTGGGAAAAAAACACAGGTAAATTCTATAGTCTGGTTAAGATTTGTTTCAGAACAAATCTTGGGTAGGAATGAAGGATTTGTTTTCAGTGTTACTCTGTCGTCGTGAAAAATCAAGTATGGGGATTTGATGGACAAGGCAAGTAATTTTGAAATTCTTCAAGCAGAAGTAATAGCTACTAGGAAAATGGTCTTCCGTGATGGGTATTTCATATCACAGGATGATGCAGGTTCAAAGGGAGGTAAAATGATCCAGAGAGCACAAAAATTCAGATTCCATGGAGCAGCTGGGGTTCTAATGGGTGGTCTCAAATGAATAGTACCTTTAAGGAAGGCTTTAGAAAGACTGTGTGACATGATGGGAGTCTGTTGATCACCAATATGAAAATTAGAAATTGCTGCCAATTGAACCTGAGAGTCGCCGCAGCCGCTACTTCATGAAACAGTTTAGTCAGAAACTCTAAAATGGAATAAATCAAAGCTATATATGGGTCAATATTATTTGACACCTATATGGGAAATTTTTTCCACTTGTTCAGGTATAGTTTCCTGGTAGAAGATTTATGAGAAGAGATTAGTATGTTCTGTGCTGCAGGTGATAAATTGTGAAACCTGGCTATTCGTGGAACTGGAGCAGCCAAGCTGTCAACTTCAGGGTATGAATTGCAGGATGAAGAGCACCTGATGAATGCATCAGAAGATCTGGAACTGGGTCCAGAATCCGTGGGTCTCTTTCAGTAGATGAGGCTGCAGAAAGGGGAACCAAATGTGACGAGGCCAGTAAGGGGCTATTAGAATAATGGTCCTTCCCAGAGTGCTGGCTTTTTGAAGGAATTTGGGTATCAAAGGAAATAGGGGAAAACCATAAAGGAGTCCCAGGAACCAACTGTGTACAAGTGCAGCCCCTTGGGGTCTCCCCCGAGTTGTGGGATCAGGGCAAAGTAGTTGCTGCCTTTGGTGTTGTTGGGGGTTGCAAAAAGGTTGCAGCAAGGCTGGCCCCATCTGGAGAATATCCTTTCCACTACTTCTTTCAGGGCCCACTCATGAGGCAACAGAATTGCTCTGCTCAACTTGTCTGCTATCACACTGGACCTCCCCCGGGATGTGTGCTGCTATCAGAAAGCGTTGGGTTGATATTGCCCACTGCCATACTCTCAGGGCCTCTCTACATAAGGGGTATGATCTGGTTCCTCCCAGTTTACGTACCAGACCACTGACATTGTCAGATCTGTATTGCAATAGTCCCCTAGAGGAAGAAAGCTTTGAAAGGACTGCAATGCTAAAGTACCGCTCTCATCTCGAGGACACTGATATGTAGATGAGCCTCATGATTCTCCCATGTGCCCTGGGCTGTCCTTCCCTGAAAATGCCACCCCCACAACCTATCAGGGAGGTGTCCGTGGTCACAGTGGCAAAAGGGGTTGGTAGAACAAATGGACATCATATTGTCACTTGAGGAGAGGTCAGCCACTGAAGAAGATCCCTCTTGCATGATTATTATAATGAGATGGGACACTGGGAGTTCCTGATAAGGCCATTGTAGTATCTGCAATATGCTTTCTGCTTAACGGAATGGCAATGATGGCTGCAGCCAAGGTCCCTAGTAATTTGAGCACTACAACTGGGGCTCTCTGTTTGGGGAAGAGGTACAAAACTTGTTGTTGAAGGCTTACCACTCTTTCTGTTGGAAGTTTTTATGGTCATGGAAACTGTGTTGAGATCTGCTCCTATAAAAACGGTACGTCTGGATGGCTGTAAAGCAGATTTGTCCCAGTTTACAGTAATCCCCAATTGACTGACAAAGATTTAAGGTGGTCTCCCTTGCTTGTATGAGTTGATGCTTGGTGGTGGCGGTGAGGAGCCAGTCATCTAAATACAGAAACACATGGAATCCTAACAGTCTCAAGTGAGCCGTGACTACTGTCATGCATTTGGTGAACACTATGGGGGCTGTAGTGAGACCAAAGGGCAGAGCTCGAAAGTGGAAGTGACTGGCTCCCAGCCAAAAGCGCAGATGATTACTGGATGGTCTTGGCCATCTTTATATGGTAGTACACATCCTGGAGATCTACTGAGCACATCCAATCATCTTTTCCTAAAAAAGGAAGTGTACACTGTAACATGACCATCCAAAACTTTTTTTTTTTTTTTTGTCAGATTTGTTCAGTCTGCTGAGATCCAAAATTGGTCTCCAGTCCCCTGCTTTCTTTGGAACTAAAAAGAACCTTGAGTAAAGTTCTGGATCCTCTCTGATCTCCTGGCACTGGTTGGATGACTTTTTCTAGTAACTTTGTAATCTCTAAGGTTTCCTGTTCCCTGTGATTGGGTGGAACATCTGGAATTTTTTTCACAGGGGGTGGAGGTGTAGCAAAGAGAATGTTGTATCCTCTGGATATTATGCTTTGTACCAAACGATCTTTTGTGATTTTTAGCCAGGTGTCTGGGTACAAGGATAAGCATCCCCCGACTGCCTCCAGAGACTGAGACGGGCCTCCTTTCAGGAGCACTGGTTGGACTTTCCAAATAACTGGCCCATCACCCTGATTTTGCGGGCCCCCTCTGCTGCGTGGACAGCATCTTCCATTATTGCCTCCTCCTCTGCCTCTAGAGGGGGTTTCACCATGTGTGTCAAAGAAAGCTCCTTGGGCTTTGCGGAACCACATTTTCCCACTTTTCCAACCTTTTGGATAAGGTCTGGCAGGGGTGGAAAAACAGACTCCTATGGCAGACAGAGTCTTTCCATCTTGCTCACACCTGGTAAGAGTTTTTCACTTTTGGTCCAAAAAGTGATTAACCAAAGGGGGTGTTCACAAAGGATGACTTGTAGGGCTCCGCAAAGGAGCACAAGAGCATCCAGATGGGTCTCCTAAAAGCAATTCCTGTGCCTGGTGCCCTACTCATTCCATAAGCTGCATATGAAATCAGATGCATGGAAGAGTTTATAAGGGAATTTACGGTAGCTAGCTAGCTGGAAGGTTACCTTATCTGAGACCTCCGCAGCTACCGCACCTTGTAGAGCATCTCCCAACTCCTTAAGGAGCTCTCTGTGCAGTCTAGTAAAATGTGTGAGGTAGTTCAGGGATTGAAGAGTAAAGGCCGCTGAACTAAACATGCAATTTCCTATTAGAAGTATGAACAGATGTGGAAGTCTCAGATAACTCCTTTTTGGTGGCCGCCACCACTGCCATAGCATCAACGGGTACTCCTTTGGTAAGGAAAGCCTTGTCCTAGGGTGACATTATAAATGTTAGGCCTCCTAACGACTGGTGCTATGGTATCCAGGGACTCCCACGCCTTTCGAGAGAAAAGATCCATCAACTCATCAAAAGGCGAAGTCACCCAAGACGTGGAGAGTTCAGACACAAAAGCCTTACGGAGTATTGACTCATCATCAGTAGGGTTAAGGGGGGTTCCAGCTACCCCCCTATTTTAGTATTTCTAAGACATCACCAAAAGAGATATCTTCTGAGGGGGACCATGGGGACCCTTCTGACTCATTTAAGTCCGTATCTGATGTGATGGATTCCTGTAGGGAATCTAGATGCTTCCTCTTACAAATCCTGTTCCTGGGAACCTCCTCAATGAGAGCTTCTGGGGAGGTCCCAGAAGACCAGGGCTCACCCGATGGGGGGGGGGGGGATGAGACTCCGGGTCTCTAAGCTTTTGAGCGATTAGTGAAGCAGAGGCAGACACAAGAACTTTAGGGGAGGAGATTGCTGGTACCGATGATGTGGGTGCCCGAGGGGACAACACTCTCCCTCATAGGATCTAAGGCCCCACTGCTCCAATCTGAAGATGCACCTGGATCCGAAAAAGCAGGCAGTCTCCGTGGAGCTGAAGCCGTGGGCTCCAAGCTTGAGGCAGGTGCCAAACTCACCCGTGCCGAGGCTACTCTGCACCGAAAGATCAGTACAACTATCCTCTCGGGACCCGACCAGCGAGTGTCTGCTCCTAGACTCTAAGGTAGGTACCGAAGAAGTCAGAGTAGTCTGAACCGAAAGCCCCATGGGTGTCTGCTCTGGCGGGTCCACAATCATCAGTTCCGAATACTCCAGCTCCGAAAAGTCAGACTGAATTGGAGGAGGAACTGAAGAAATGGGTTAGGTCTTCGTCGGTTCCGAAGCCCTAAGGGTCAAACCTGACAGAATTTTTGCTAGCACCTGTGACTGCAAAAGCCTCTGCACTACTCGATCCACATCCTTATCCGACAGTCTTCAGGACTGGGAAGCTATGGAAGAGGCCTCTGACTGCAAAACAGGAGACGTTAGAGTAGGAGATACCGGTTCCAGGACTGGGTACCGGCACATTCTGACAACAACCTCCGCCTCCGTAGGCACTGGAGCCGAGGTGGTAGTCCAGCTAGATTTAGATGTTGATGAGCCCTTTTTTCAGATCCAATTCAGAGGACGAGCTGGAAGACAAAGCTTTTGAAGACTTAGACTTGTCCTTCTCCCAGGCTTCTTGAAAAGAGGATTTTAACAAACCTCTTGCCATTAGTTTACTCCTGCGTTCATGGAGAACGCAAGAACTAAAAGAGTGACAGATGGCACAATTTTCTTGAAGGTGAAGTTCACCTAGACAATACATACAGCCTGTGTGCCCATCTGTTATAGACATCTTCTGTCCACATTTGGGACATTTCTTGAAACCAGATTTAGCCTTCTCAGACATGGTAACACTTAATAATAATAATAGCCCTAAATAAAAAAAATGTAGGGCTCTAACTATATAAATGTATAACACCACAGTACACACTCTATGTATTATCAATAATAATAGTCCTAAACTATAAGGCACACTATCAAAAAATAGCAACAGCAGCAAAAACAGTCCCAATAAAAACAGGGTCTAACTCTAGACTACAAGAACTATTAAACCAAGTATAACACTACAGCCCTAACACTACAGGGGGGCTAATTAAACAGTATAACTACTACTGCCCCAATAAAAAAATGGGTTTACTACTTTAGAGAAGAAATGATAGGGAGGTAAATTGCTTCAAGTAACTAAACTCTAAGGTATTATAAACAGGCCTAGAAAAAAATGGCGTCAAAAGCAGAGAAAAAGGCACTCTATAACAAGGTAAAACTATTAAACAGAGAAAAAGTGTATATAAATCCTAAATTTTACTCTCTATATTAATACTGAGAAATTTAAAGAGAAAATGTATAGAAGTTTGAACAATACTGGCCAGAGCTGTCAAAAGGACTCCCGATCTGTTGCAGCGGCAAGAGAGATCTGAGGGAAGCACTATTGCATCATGGGACAGGGAGTAGGCCATGAGCGGTTTGAAGACCTCGAGCTTTAGCATCTGGCTGAGTCGGAGCAGAGGATTGGCTCTGAACCCATCAATGAGAATGAAGGCGAGATAGAACTTCACATCAAGTATTTTGTAAAAGTCAAGTTTATATAATTTTTGGCAGAAAAAGTGGTGGTGGCAAACTGCAAGCAGCAATTAAACTGATCTGCGTTGGCAAATAGTTTTATAGCTCATCTGTAAGACTGGCAAAAGCCATCTCAAAGCATAAAGGAATCATGCCCTGATCACAACCCAGATGGCATGGGAACCAAAGAAGCCAACTAGGGAAGGGTGAAGTGAGCAACTGATGTCAACGCACCCACCCTGGGAGGAATTAAGGCAGTATGGCACACTACACATTGGCATCAAGCAGATGTTTCTCCATGCAGCATGACAGTAGAGCTGCCACTGCCCACAAAGCTGTAACCCATAGCTGTATTTTGTCTTGTGCACCAAAGTATGCAGGAACTACCCAAGGTACAGTGCGAGTTCACTTGCATCAAAGCTGCTACAGGGACCAAGAAGAACACCAGGTGTAAAAATATCCAACCTTGACTACATGGAAGACAGCCCATTCACTCCTAGACTAATGTCCTAACACCTAGCTGCCTGAAGTGAAGATGTTTGTAAGGAAACTGTCTTTGGGGGAGGTCACACTAAAGATGAAGTGGGTTACCATGGCTGAGGTGTTGCATGGAACAGAATAAGCAAACAGATAGAAGGGGCTTGACAGTCAGAAACCACAAGTAAAAGTTACCTGGAAAACAAAAATAATTTTAACTGTAAACAAAAACTTGTTATGCCAAAGTGATGTGGATGTAACCAGTGAAACTTATAAAGGACTTTTATAATGCTTGGCAAATTATACTAGGCTTGTTCAAGTCTGATCAATTTTGCAGTCTGTAGTAATGGCACTGACACTAGGGTAACTGACATCAGTAGAAGCATGGCTAAGGTGGGGGTGACGGGGGCAGTGACTCCAAACACAAGGTGTTAGGAGGTGCAATCTGGAGATACTGCTCAATCAGCAGTTACAGTACCAGTATTGTTTTCTGTACCAGCATTTCTGGAAATGCAGGTACTGAAATAAAGGTCAGGACTGAAGCGCATGTTGTCTAAATTGTAAGCAAGGTGCTTGCTACAAATAGCATTTGTTACAGTTTTAAAAGTAAAATGACTATTTTTTATTCTCTACTTAGAGTTGAGGGGAACCAGCTACAGTTGTGGGAGTCAGTCAGCAGAAAGTACAGTTTTCTACCTACCATAAATGTAGATGTCCGACAGATATGCAACTGCAGTCATAACATATGGGTTGTCCTGCCTCAGGCAGCCCTCGGTCGGCCGGATTCCAAAGTCTGGGTCCGGCGTCGGCTGGTGTCACCTCCTCTCCGACGTCAGAACGGCTGGAGTATAAAGACATGGGCCGACGCCATCTTCTTCAGTGTTTCTTGCCCCAGATGCCAGGTGCCCTCCTAGGAAGGCTAAATTTGGTGAATGGATAAACAATTCCAGACATGCACAACAGTAATAAACAGATACACCATAGGAGATACCCCCAGCTAATAGGAATAGGGGTAGTGGACCCATAAAGAAGGTTGCAGAGGGGTAGGAGGGTGGGAAAATCCGACTGCAGTTGCATGTCTATCGGACATCGACATTTATGGTAGGTACAAAAAGTACAGTTTTGTACCTACCATAAATGTAGATGTCCGATAGGAATGCATCTGCAGTCCTTACAAATGGGTTGTCCTGTCGTCAGGCAGCCCTTCGGTCGGCCGGATTCCAAAGTCTGGGTCTGGCCTTGGCTGGTGTCGCACTTCACCCGACGTCATAGCGGCAGTTATTCGGGTATAAAGGCATCAGCCGATGCCATTTTCCTCAGTGTTTCTTGCCCCAGATGCCAGGTGCCCTCTAGGAAGGCTAAATTTGGATAAATGCAAATGATTCCAAATAGTACAAAGCAAACAAAAAATAAGCATGTATGTACATATATACAAACAAATACACCATAATAGATTCCCCCAGCTAGCTACAAGATGGGCAAATACCCTAGGAGTACCGCAGAGGGGAAGGAGGGTGGGTAATCCTGACTGCAGATGCATTCCTATCGGACATCTACATTTATGGTAGGTACAAAACTGTACTATGTCCTTCAAGGATGCATCTGCAGTCCTTACAAATGGGTAGAATACCATAGCCAAACTGGGGAGGAGGAGAAATAAAATTATGGTGTAGTTAAGATCCCTTGCAAAACAGCAGTGGCAAAACCTGCTCGGGATCTGGAGTATAAAGGTAAATTATAATGCTTGGCAAATGTATGCACGGAGCTCCAAGTAGCAGCCTCTAAAATGTCTTTGGTAGCCACTCCTCGTAGAAAAGCTGTGGTAGTGGCTGTAGCCCTTGTAGAGTGAGGCCTGATGTTTTCTGGAGTTTCCTTTCCATGGTAGGAGTAACAAAATCTAATGCAATTTCCTATCCACTTAGAGATTGTCCGTTTTGAAATTGCTTTTCCTTCCATTCCTGTTGCATATGCTACCAGTAGCTGGTCAGTTTTCCTATTGCCCTTGGTCCTGTCCAGGTAGTAGCGTAATTGTCTATGCACATCCAAGGTATGCAACAGTCTTTCTCCCCTGTTCTGTGGGTTGGGGAAGAATGTAGGTAGGTGGATAGCCTGATTCAAAGATACTCTGGAGACCACCTTAGGCATAAAAGTAGGATTAGTTCTCATGGATACTCTATCTTGATGGAAGATCAGGAAGGGCTGTACTGCCATTAGTGCCTGTAGCTCAGATACCCTTCTTGCTGAAGAGATTGCCAACAGGAAAGCAGTTTTCCATGATAAGTATTGTAATTCTGCTGTTGCTGCTTGTTCGAAAGGAGGAAGTGTCAATTTTTCTAGCACAAAGTTCAAGTCCCATGCTGGCAATGCTGGCTTCCTAGGTGGTTTTACATTTTTAATTCCTCTCAGAAACTGCCTGAGCAGAGGATGTGAGAAGACTAGAGGATCCAAGTCGTATTCTGCTGAAATAGCTGATGCATGAATCTTGATGGAAGAATAGGACAGGCCTTTGTGGAAGAGCTCTGCCAAGTATTCCAGGATGTTGGCTATGTTTACCAGTGACACATTTTCTCCTTTTTCAGTACTCCAAATGAAATATCTTTTCCATTTTGCTGAATAATTTTTTCTTGTTGAGGGTCTGCGAGCCTCCAAGATAATGTCTTTAACCCTTTGGGATAAATTTGGGTTATTTGTTCTTATGCAATGTTCCAGGCAGTCAGCTGCAGTGTTTTCAGGTTTGGATGCAGGGTGTTGTAGTTGTTCTGTGTTAACAGCAATGGAACAAGGGGTAGAGGCCATATTTGTTCCCGAGACATGCTCCTCAGTAATGGGTACCAATGTTGTCTTGGCCAGTCTGGAGCTATCAGAATGATCCTTGGACGGTCCTCTTTGATCTTCAATAGCACCTTGTGCATCAAAGGAAGTGGTGGGAATGCATATGCTGTCAGGTTTTTCCACCTGAAAGATAGGGAGTCCACCTTCCAAGCAAGTGGGTGGTACGTCCTTGTGCAGAATTTCTTTAGTTGGTGATTGCGTGGGGATGCAAATAAGTCTATTTGTGGGAGCCCCCATTTTCTTGTAATGGTTTTGAAGATGTCCGGATGCAGCATCCATTCGTGGGCATCCGTGGTAGTTCTGCTTAGTATGTCTGCTAGAATGTTTTCTTTTCCTGGTACAAAAATTGCTTGTAACTGAATGTTGTAGCTCAGGGCCACATTCCAGAGGTCCATTGCCATCCGGCATAGAGGGTACGAATGTGTGCCTCCCTGTTTGTTGATGTACCACATAACTGTGGTGTTGTCTGTCCTTATCAACAGTTGACCTTGTCGAAGAAATGGTCTGAATGCCTGAATTGCCAGTTTTACTGCCAGCATTTCCTTTTGATTTATGTGTAGGTGCAGCTGGTCTTGAGTCCATAAACCTTGAATGCACTTGTCCAGCATGTGGGCCCCCAACCGAGGTCTGAGGCGTCCGTTGTGATGGTTTGGCTTGGTTGAGTGTTGTGGAAAGGCAATCCTTTGTTTGATTGACAGGCCTGAGCCCACCATTGGAATTCTTGCTTCAGGCATGGAATTATTGGAATTTGGGTTTCTAGGCTGTGCTTGTGCTGAGACCATAAATTCCTTAGGTACCACTGTAACTTTCTCATATGCAGTCTGGCATGTGGAACCAATATTATGCAGGATGCCATGAAACCCAAGGCTTGCAGGACTTTTCTTGCTGTTAGATGATTCTGCTTTGTTAATGCCAAGAAGTAGAGAGGGAGTTGCTCCTGTTTTTCTACTGTTAGGAATGCCATTTGTTTCGTTGTGTCCAGCTCTGCACCCAAAAAGGTTATCCTTTGGGATGGTATCAGTCTTGACTTTTTTATATTGACTGTGTATCCCAGAGCCTGTAGTAGGTAAATGACTCTTTTCAAGTCTTCTGCTAGCTTGTTTTTGTTGTCCGCTTGTATCAGGCAGTCGTCCAGGTAAGGGTAGATTTGGATTCCCTGAAGCCTGCAATGAGCAATTACTGATGCCAGGCATTTCGTGAACACTCTGGGCGCAGTAGATAAGCCAAAGGGCAATGCTGAGAATTGATAATGCTCTGATCCTGCAAGAAATCTGAGGCATCTTCTGCAATTTGGTCATATGGGGATGTGCAGGTATGCCTCCTTGAGATCTAGAGTTACCAGCCAAGACTCCTTGCCCAGCATGGGAAGAAGCTGCTGTAGGGTCAGCATTTTGAATTTTGGAACAATGAGGAATGTGTTTAAAGCGGACAGGTCGAGAATAGGTCTCCATTTGCTTTCTTTTCTTGGTACCAGGAAGAGCCTGGAGTAAAATCCCTGTCCTTGCTCCATAGATGGCATCTTTTCCACAGCTCTCATCCTTAATAATTGAGTTATTTGTTTTAGAGCTTCTGCCTTTTGATTTGGAGGTAGGTTTGGCATTCCTCTCTTCCCTGGTAGAGTATGGAAGTGAAACCTGTAACCTTGGTCTATTGTCTGCAAAATCCACTTGTCTCTTGTGATGTAATGCCAGTTTACTGAAAATAAAGCTAGCTTTCCGCCCAAGGGTGCTTCTAGTTGTTCCCTGGTAGGCGGTGCTAGAGCCAAGTCACTGTGATTGTCCTGTAGTAGTGGTGGTGGCTGTGTCTGTGGCTGCACCGCTGGTTGTTACCCTGCCACTGGCGTCCCTGTAGGCACCCCTGGATTGGCTTCTGCCTCTTGAATGCCTATTCCTGCCTCTCTGAGCTCTGGAGGAGTCTGGAAAGGACCAATTCTTGGAGGGCCAATTCCTGCTAAACCTTGGAGGTTGGACCTGTAAGAAATCTTTCACTGTTTGGACAGATTTTGCCTTCTCTTCCATCTTCTTCAGCACCTGTTGTGCAGGAGAGCCAAACAAATTGATCTTGTCCATGGGAGCATCTAGTAGTTTTGATTTGACATGGTCTGGTAAGGCCTGCTCTTTTAACCACGCATGCCTTCTGATAACTGTGCCAGTCATGGCTGATCTAAAGGAAGCCTCCAGTGCATCATAGCCGCATTTTAAGGAATGGTTACTGACTTCCTGAACAGATTTTTTGTCTAATGGTTCATCCGAGGACAGTTTTTTGGTTAACTGGTCTAGCATAAATTCTTGATACTGGATCATGTGGAATTGACAGTTCAAGGTCCTAGCTGAAAGAGTAGCAGAAGTGTAAACTTTTTTACCCCATCTCTCTAAGGACCTGGATTCCCTTTCAGAGGGGAGGGGTTTTTTGGCAGAGGTAGTTGCTACAGCCTTAGGACCCTGGGAGATGGTCTCGGGATCTGCAAAGGGAGCCTTATACAAATGGTAATGCGTGTCCGGGACCCTGTAGTACCTATCGGGCTTAGCAGGGGCCGGAGGTAGAGAATCAGGAGCAGTACAAGCATCATTAAATGCATCTGTTGTGGTAAATGCAGAAAGGTTCTAAGCCTTTTTCTGGAGTCTGAAAAATCCTGGCCCTGCCACTGAAATTGTTCCCTCATAGCATGCAAGGTTTCCCCAAAGGAAAATTCCTCAGGCGGAGAGGCAGAAGGAATGGACTCTTCAGCATCAGAGTCTTCATAAGGGGAGAAAGGAGCCTCTGGAGGGTTTGTGTTATCTGAATCATCAGAGGAATCATCTGTTGAAACAGGCTCAGGGGGCTCTGCTCTAGGCCTCTTCTCTGGAGGTGGGTGAGAGGCCCTGTCTGGGTGAGGTTGGGATCCCCGGATTAAAGAAATGAGGTCCTCTGCTAAACTAAGCATTTGTGAACTAGAGCTAGGCCTGTGAGAGGGGATCTTAGCAGGCATAGATTTAGTAGTTTTAGCTGCTTTGGCCCTGGCAAAGGCCTTAATGGACATGGATGCAGGTGGCCTAGCAGCTCCACGTGCAGGGGTAGAAATATCCAAGGGGACAGTGTCAGATAATTCCTGAGAAACTGTAAGAGCAGGAGTGATTTCAGAAGCCGATTCCACCAGGTTGGAAGAGGCCTCGGTAGGAGGTAAGTTTTCGGCTGAAGGAAGAACTGCTTGCTCGGTTTCAGCCGAAACAGAGACACTCGCGGTGGCTTAACCGCGGTTTCGGCCGAAACCGCGGACCGCGAGTGTCGGTCCTTTTCCTTGCGCTTTTTAGATATTTGCGTAGTCGGAGGATCCGACGGCATAATGTAAGCAAAATCGGAGCCGAAAAACTGCTCAGCAAATTCCGACCGACGTCTAAGCGTCCGTCGGTTAAAAGAAGCACAGGCTAGACAAGCTGCTACGTCGTGGTCTGGGCCTAAACAAGGTAAGCAGTAAGAGTGGAAATCTTTATGAGGTATTTGTTTCCCACAAGTTAAACAGTTATTCACTTTTTCTGACATCGGCTGAGGCAAGAAAGAGTCCCCAACGGGGTACTTAGCTTTTTAGAAGTCTTCGGTAGTAGTAGACGTATTCGGTAGTAGTAATCTCTGGTTCTGACCGACCGGCACTTGCGAACAGCTTCTGCTTCGGGCGCCACGCGGCAAGAAAGGGGAAAATGGCATCGGCTGATGCCTTTATACTCGAATAACTGCCGCTATGACGTCGGGTGAAGTGCGACACCAGCCGAGGCCAGACCCAGACTTTGGAATCCGGCCAACCGAAGGGCTGCCTGACGACAGGACAACCCATTTGTAAGGACTGCAGATGCATCCTTGAAGGACATCTGTACTATGTCCTTCAAGAATGCAACTGCAGTCATAACATATGGGTTGAATACCATAGCCAAGCTGGGGGTGGTTGGAACTAAGAAAGTGATGGTGTAGCTAAAATGCCCTGCAGGACTGCCGAAGCAAAGCCTGCTCAGGATCTGGAGTATAAAGACAGGTTGTAGTGCTTGGTAAATGTATGCACGGAGCTCCATGTAGCAGCCTCTAGAATGTCCTTTGTAGCCACTCCTCTTAGGAAAGCTGTGGATGTGGCTATAGCTCTGGTGGAGTGTGGCCTAATATTGGCTGGCACACCTTTTCCATGAAAAGAATAGCAGAATCTGATGCAGTGTCCAACCCATTTGGAAATTGTTTGTTTGGAGATTGCTTTTCCTTGTACTCCAGCAGCATAGGCTACAAGCAGTTGGTCAGACTTTCTGGTGGCCTTAGTTCTGTCCAAGTAGTAGCGTAGTTGCCTGTGTATGTCCAAAGTATGCAGCAGTGCTTCCCCCCTGTTTTGAGGATTGGGGAAGAAAGTAGGCAGGTGAATGGCTTGATTTAGAGACACCCAGGAAATTACTTTTGGCATGAATGAAGGATTGGTTCTTAGAGAGACTCTGTCCTGATGAAAAATGAGAAAAGGAGGTACTGCCATGAGTGCCTGTATCTCCGAGACTCTTCTTGCTGATGTGATTGCCAATAGGAAAGCCGTTTTCCATGAGAGAAATTGCATTTCTGAAGTTGCTGCTGGTTCAAAGGGAGGAAGAGTTAATTTTTCCAAGACGAAATTGAGGACCCATGCAGGTACTGGCGGTTTCCTGGGAGGTTTGATATTCTTTATCCCTCTTAGGAACTGTCTTAGCAAAGGATGTGAAAACACAGGTGGATCACAATTGTATTTTGCTGAGATTGCTGAGGCATGAATCTTTATGGAAGAATATGAGAGACCAGTATGAAACATTTCTGCCAAGTATTCCAATATCTGAGGTATACTCAATACTGTTGTATCCTGACCCCTGCTAGCATTCCAGATGATGAATCTCTTCCACTTGGCTGAATAGGTTTTTCTGGTGGAAGGTCTGCGTGCTTCCAGTAAGATCTCTTGAACTTTTTGGAAAGAGAGATATCGGAAGGAGTTATGGTAACCTCCAGGCTGTCAGATGCAATGTTTTCAGGTTTTGATGAACAGTCCTGTAATTGTGTTGTGTTAGAAGCAGAGGCCATAGGGGCAGAGGCCACGGTTTGGTCCGAGTTATGCTCAACAGCAATGGGTACCAGTGCTGCCTTGGCCAGTCTGGAGCTATCAAAATGCCTGTTGGTTGTTCTGCTTTGATCTTCAGTATCATCTTGGTCAGCAGTGGTAGAGGAGGCAATGCATAAATTGTTAGGGAATTCCAGCTGAAGGAGAGCGCATCCGTTTTCCAGGCTAGAGGATGGTGGGTCCTTGTACAGAACTTTTCCAGGTGATGATTCATGTGAGAAGCAAAGAGATCTATGTCCGGTCTTCCCCATGTCCTTGTTTTTGTGAGAAAATGTGAGGATGCAGCATCCATTCGTGTGGATCCAAGAAATTTCTGCTCAGCTTGTCCGCCAGTACATTTTCCTTGCCTGGCACAAACTGGGATTGCAGATGTATCTTCAGACTTAGGGATTTTCCCAGAGAATCATTGTTAGTCTGCAGAGGGGATAAGAATGAGTGCCTCCCTGCTTGTTTATATACCACATAACAGTGGTGTTGTCTGTCCTTATTAGCAAATGTCCTTGAAGTGATTTTTCGAAAGTCTCGATTGCATGCATCACTGCCAACATCTCTTTTTGGTTTATGTGCAGATGCCTTTCCCTTGGTGTCCACTGACCTTGAATGTATCTGCCCTCCATGTGCGCCCCCCCATCCATGGTCTGAGGCGTCTGTTGTAATCATTTGACCTGCTTGAGGTTTGTTGAAAGACATGCCTTTGTTTAACTGACTTGTTTGAGCCCACCACAAAAATTCTCTTTGCAGACATGGAATGAGTGGGATTACGTCCTCTAGGCTTTGGCTGTGTTGGGACCATAAGCTTTTTAAGTACCATTGCAGCTTTCTCATATGAAGTCTTGCCAAAGGTATCAGAAGAATGCAAGATGCCATGAACCCCAGGGCCTGCAGGATTTTCCTTGCAGTCAGCTGGGAGAGCTTTGCTAGGCCTTTGAAGTAATCTGGTAACTGCTGTTGTTTTTCCTCTGTGAGATAAGCCATTTGTGTTTTTGTGTCCAGTTTGGCTCCTAGGAAAATAATCTGTTGGGATGGCAGAAGTCTTGATTTCTGAATGTTGACTGTGTACCCCAAGGCCTGTAGTAATTGAATGACATAGTCCAAGTTTGCTATCAAGGTTTGTTTGTTGTCTGCTTGTATGAGGCAGTCGTCCAGGTAGGGGTATATTTGAATCCCCTGGAGTCTGCAGTGTGCCACTACTGATGCCAGGCATTTCGTGAACACTCTGGGTGCAGTAGATAAGCCAAACGGCAATGCTGAGAATTGATAATGCTCTGTCCCTGCAAGAAATCTGAGGTATCTTCTGCAGCTTTGACTGATTGGGACATGCAGGTATGCCTCCTTGAGGTCCAGAGTGACCAGCCAAGACCCCTTGCCCAGCATGGGAAGGAGTTGCTGCAACGTCAGCATTTTGAACTTTGGCACAATGAGATAAGTATTTAGAGTAGACAAGTCCAGTATAGGCCTCCATTTGTTTTCCTTTCTTGGAACAAGGAACAGTCTTGAATAAAATCCCTGGCCTTGTTCCTGTGGAGGGACCTTTTCTATTGCTTTTATATTTAACAGCTTTGAAACTTGAATGAGTGCCTCTGCCCTTTGATGAAGTGGCAGGTTTGGCATGCCTTGTCTTATTGGTAAAGTATGGAAGTGGAGTCTGTAACCTTTGTCTATTAAATCCAAAATCCAGTTGTCCTTGGTTAAGATATGCCAGTTTTTTGAGAATAAGGATAATTTTCCACCCAAAGGTGCTTCTCTTTGAGCCTTTGTAGATGGTATGAAAGTCAAGTCATTGTGGTTGTCCTTGTGGTGCAGCTGGACTGCCTGCGCCACTTCTTTGATTTGGTGGTTGCCATTGGCGGCCCCTGTAAGAGCCTCGGTATTGCCCTCTACCTCGGGCACGCCTGTTTTTTCCCCTTTGAAACTTGTCAGTGTCTGGAAAGGACCAATTCTTTGAAGGCCAATTCCTGCTGAATATGTGTGGCTGAACCTGGAGGAAATTTTTGACTGTCTGTACCGATTTAGCTTTTTCCTCAATGGACTTCAACACATCTTGTGCATTAGCACCAAAAAGCTTCTGTTTTTCCAGAGGTGCATCAAGTAACTTTACTTTAACATGGTCTGGCAGTGGCTGTTCTTTTAACCAAGCATGTCTACGTATAACAGCCCCAGTCATAGCTGCCCTACATGAAGCCTCCAATGCATCATAACCACACTGAAGAAAATGATTGCTAACCTGCTGAGTGTTATGTACTAGATCCTGCAATGCCTTTCTATCAATAGGCTCAGGAGAGGCTAGCTTTTTCTGTAAATCATCCAGTAAAAAATCCTGGTACTGAAACATATTAAAAAGGCAGTTAAGTGACCTCATGGCCAGGGTGGTAGAGGTATAAACTTTTTTACCCCATCTCTCCAGGGACCTAGCTTCCCTATCCGCTGGCAGTGGATTCTTGGCTGTGGAAGTAGCCACTCCCTTGGGGCACTGTGAAATAGTTTCTAGATCCACAGAATGGGCCTTAAAGAGATGTTTGTGGGTGTTAGGGACCCTATAATATCTGTCTGGCTTGACAGGAGCAGGAGGGAGAGAATCAGGGTTAGCACTGGAGTCGGAGAAAACATCATCCAGGACATCCATAACTGGAGGGATAGCTAAAGGTCTGTGCTGGGGTAGCTTGAGGAAGGTACGTAGCCTTTTCCTGGAATCCGAGAATTCCTGACCCCGCCATTTAAAATGCTCCCTCATAGAGTGTAGGACTTCACCGAACGAAAAATCCTCTGGAGGAGAGGCAGAGGGAATTGATTCCTTAGCATCAGAGTCCTCATAGGCCTGGAAGGATTCTTCTTGGGTATCTGAATGCTCAGAATCCCCAGAGGCTTCATCTGAAGAGAGGTTGTTGGCCTGCTCAGTTCTGGGCCTTTTCTCTGCAGGCGGCTGAGAACCTCTGTCTGGATGAGGCTGAGACCCCCTGATAAGAGAAATAAGATCTGCAGCAAGAGACATGATCTGTTTATCAGAAGAAGGGGCCTGGGCAGTAGGTTTAGGATGGGCCTTGGCCTGGCTGGCGGCCTTAGCACGTGCAAAGGCATTGATGGACATGGATACAGGAGGCCTAGCTGCCCCACGTGCAGGAGTAACCTTGTCCACAGGAATGGTGTCGGGTAGATCCAGAACTTCGGTTTCTGGAGGAAAATCAACAACCGGCACCGGTGTAGACTCCGAGACCGAAGGACGTGTTAACGCTGTGTCGTCGGCCTGGAGCGGTTGAATTACCGCTTCTGAAGGGACCGAAGCACTCGCGGAGGGTTTAGGAGGAGTATTGGTGGAGGACACGGGCCGAGGATGTCGGTCCCGGTCCTTTCGTTTTTTGGTAGATTTTATTGTCGGTTGTTCCGACGGCATGATATAAGCGAAAGATTCGCCGAAAAAGTCTTCTGCAAATTCTGCCCGGCGCCTGAGAGTGCGCTTATTAAAGCAAGCACAGGCAGCACAGGCCGAGACGTCGTGGTCTGGGCCCAGGCAAGGGAGGCAATAAGAATGGAAGTCCTTATGAGGTATTTGTTTACCACAAGACAAACAATTATTAACTTTCTCAATTTGTTCTGACATCGGCTGAGGCAAGAAAAAATGTTCCCCAATGGGGTACTTAGCTTTTAGATGACTTCGGTACTGAAAACACAGGAGCTGACCGACCGGCACTTGCGAACTGCTTCTGCTTCGGGCACCGCGCGGCAAGAAAGACTGAAGAAGATGGCGTCGGCCCATGCCTTTATACTCCAGCCATTCTGACGTCGGAGAGGAGGCGACACCAGCCGACGCCGGACCCAGACTTTGGAATCCGGCCGACCGAGGGCTGCCTGAGGCAGGACAACCCATATGTTATGACTGCAGTTGCATTCTTGAAGGACATCAGCCCCAAACTAAACCCATCAAGGCCTACAGCTTTAACTCTGGGCTTACCAGAGCTCTAGATGGCGGTGTGCTACTGCTGCACAACAGCTCCAACAGTATACAAAATCAGTGCACTAACATGTATGGTTAGGTAACAAATGGCAATTTCTTCACTACATCTAGATGCAAACCTATTTCTATAAAGACAAATATATCTTCTAAAGACTTTGGTTATCATGGAAAGTGGATTTGTAACAGAATGCAGGAACTGAACAGAGATGGACAACTATGGCATTCAGTAGTTAGTATCCTTGTCACCTGGCCTGGTAGTAAGGGAAAACAGTTCTCAGAATCTCTGTCCAGTCTCTTGACTGAAGCCGGTCAAAAAAGCCATCTGATTCCC
The DNA here is from genome assembly GCF_019279795.1 of Protopterus annectens. NCBI lineage: Eukaryota > Metazoa > Chordata > Ceratodontiformes > Protopteridae > Protopterus > Protopterus annectens. The sequence continues at coordinate 509,552,431 of NC_056750.1, forward strand.
ATGCAGTTATCTAGCTTATGACTACAGATCCACTATGTCAAGCAGAATTCAGTTTAAATCAGCTAGAAAAATCTTATTACATTCTCTGCAAATATACATCTCTCTTTCTTACCAAAAAGAACAGCAATTTGAAAGACTAGGTGAAGGAAACTTTGAAATTCCTTCTTCCGCACAGAGTTATTTTCAGTGTGTGAAATATTGTATGGTGCTGATGGAGCTCTGCTTCATATTTACTATTACTATTTTTTTAATGTATACTTTTGGAAAGTGGGGAAACTTGAGCATGTCAGCTTTAGGAGCAAATTATTCTGATGCTCTGAAAATACAGAAATCTGTAATCACCAATATTTGTGAGTGTCTAATGTATATTTGGATGCACCATCCTGTCCTTCCTGCACTGCTTCCATAACTTTTGCAGACTTGGTATTTTACACACGAGAGTGGAAGAGTTTTTCCCCTTTGATGCTTTGATGTCCATTAGGTGTCCAGGGTCTTCTTGGTTTCTGGGTTGGGTCACCTTAATTCCAATTTGAATGATTACAGATATCCTGTAATCCCTTCGAGGTGAAGATAACAGCATCCCCCCACACACACCCCCACCCCCTTAAAAGTGACAGCCTCACACCAGCCCACAGCACTGAAAGCCCCAATCGGAGCCAGTCCTAGAAAGGGCAATGCCAGTCCTGGGGCATCCAGAAAGGAAAATGCAATGTAACAGAAGGGGAAGGAATACTGCAACATGGAAGAGGAGGGCATCTATGGTTTTGGTAAGATTTTACACAACTCTTCTATGCCCTTCTATTCCATTGTTGCAGTATTCCACATGTGGGTGAGTGCCAAAGCTCACTGTGAATGGGGAGGTTGGTCTAAAAGCGGTCTCCAGGAATCCATGAAGGACAGCCCTGGCAAACCCCACCCTGGCTCTAGAAATATAGTCTAGTTTGTAATGCTTGGTAAAGATATGTATTGATGACCAAGTAGCTGCTTCAAGAATAGTAGAGATATCTGGCCTTTGAAGAAGGCTCCTGAAGAGGCCATAACCCTGGTGGATTGTGCTTTCACAGTGCCTTGCAGAGATTTTCTGTGGTATTGGTAGCAGAAGGAAATCCATACGGGGATAGTCTGTTTGGTAACTGCCTTTCACGAGGCTCTGGGATGGAAGGAGACAAAACGTTACAAACTATACTATATTTCTAGAGCCAGAGTGGGGTTTGCCAGGGCTGTCCTTCATGGATTCCTGGAGACAGCTTTTAGACCAACCAGTCTGTCTGTCTGATGGACTTGGTTTTATGCAAATAAAACCCGAGCGGTCTGTGAATATCCAGGGAGTGAAGTACTCTATCACTGTCCCCCTGTGGGTTAAGGAAAAAGGTAGGTAGATGGATGGCCTGATTCAGGGACAGGTCATTTACCACCTTGAGCATGAAGGAAGGGTTATAGTTCAAAGAGTAACCCTGTCATTGTGGAAAACTAGGAAGGGTGGTATGGCCATAAGGGCTTGTAGCTCCAATACCCTTCTGGCTGAGGTCAAGGCCAGAAGTAGTACAGTTTTCTATGTACAATGTTTTAGACAGGCTTTGTCTGCTGGCTAGAATGGAGGAAGCGTAAGCTTTTCCAAAACACAGTTAAGGTCCCATGGTGGAAGAGATGGTTTTCTGGGATGCCTGAGGCAAAGAACCACTTTGAGAAAAAGCTTAGCAGGGAGTCTGGATGCTAAAGGGGGGTCCAGAGAAAGGGATGCTGAAATTGCAAACAAGTGAGCTTTAATGGAAGAATAAGCCAAGTCTGACTGCAGTAGCTCACACAGGTAAGACAGGACTAAAGGAGCCTCGCTTGCAAGCAGGTCCATCTGTCTACTGTGACACCATATACTGAACCTTTTCCACTTTTGAAAGGTAGGATTTTCTTGTATTTGGTTTCCTGGCCTCCTGCAGGACATTTAGCACGTCCTCATTGTAAAGGCGTCTGAAACGGATCAGAATCCTATCAACCACAGGGTGAGGTGAAGTAGCTGCCACTATGGGTTTAACTGGGATCCCTTGTGCTGCGTGAGAAGGTCCGCCCAGTCTGAGGGGTAACTTGTGGCGATTCCCCTTGGACAGTTGAATGAGGGGGAACCAGTGCTGTCTTGGCTAATAAGGAAGTCACCAAAAAGATTTTTGGTATGTCCTACTGAATTTTCAAGCAAGACCTTCTGAATTAGTGGGAGGGGAGAGAATGCTTACAGAAATTTCCCCTTCCACGAAATTGCGAAGTTATCTGTTGCCAGTGCCTGTGGGTCTGGTGGGTCTGGTATTTTGGTGCAGAAACCAGGAAGTTGTCTGTTGATTTAGGAGGCAAATGGAACTATTTGAGGAATACCCCACTGGTGGACAGGTCCAGGAAGACATCCCTGTGAAGCATATATTTGTGGTTTGTGATGGTTCTGCTGAGATAATCTGCCTGGGAGTTATGAAGAGAGGGAATGTAGACCACCTGCAGAGTCGCTCCCTGTGAGGTGGCCTGTTCCTATACTACAAAAGCTAGTCTGCGAAGAAGGTATGACTTGGTCCCTCCCTGTTTGTTGACATACCACAGAACCATGTTGTTGTCCATGAAGATCTTCAAGGGGCCTTGTTGGAGATAAGGTATGAAGGCTCAAAGGGGCAGAAGAATTGCTCTCATCTCTAAAACATTAATGTGTTCTAATTTGTGTGGCTCTGGCCATAGGCCCTGCACTTTTTGATGGCCCAGAGTTGCTCCCCAGCCCAAATCTGAGGCATCTGTATGCATGACCTGTGTAGGTAAAAGTGGTTGGAGAGGAAAGGCCTGGATTGCAGGTCACTTGTGCCAGCCACCACTGGATTTCTAATTTGAGGCAAGGGAGGAGGGGGATCCTGTACTCCAGAGGATGACAGTGTTGGATCCTGACTGACCAAAAATACAGATACCACTGTAGCTTTCTCATATGCAGTCTTGCAAATAGTTTCATGGGGATTAGTGGCTGCCATGTAGCCCAGGAGCCTGAGGTACTGCCTTGCTTGTAAATTCTGTGTCTTGGACGACCAGAAGCAGATGTTCCGTCAGGTTTTCCACCTTTTGGGGGGGGGGGGGCTTTCATGAGGTCTGTGCCAATTCTGCACCCGAGGAAGACAATGTCTTGAGTAGGCTCCAGGTGAGATTTTTAGAAATTTATCTGGAATCCCTGAGGAGGAATGCTACAAGGTGAATGTGTAGCAGGAGAGTCTCCTTACTGCTTGCCTGAATCAGCAGGTCATCCAGGAAAGGGAATACGTGTACTCTCTTTGTCCTGCAATAAGCAATCACTGGAACCAAGCATTTGGTGAAAATTCTGGGTGCAGTGGAAAGCCCAAAGGGCAAGGCAGAGAACTGAAAATGAGAGGGGCTCACCAAGAACCTCAGGTATTTCCTGCATGTGAGCCTTATGGGGAAGTGAAGGTAAGCATCCTTTATATGTAGGGTGGCCATGAACCCTTGGAGAAGAAGGGGGAAGATGGTAGGAAGAGTCAATATCCTGAAGGTTGGGGCCTTTAGGAATAGATTGAGATGGGCGAGGTCTAGAAAAGGCCTCCAAGGTCTAGCTTTTCTTGGGACCAGGAAAATTCTGGAGTAGAAACCTCTTCCTTTGCCAACTGTAGGCACTTGTTCGATGGTGCCCTGAGCAAGCAGAGCTTGCAACACAGGTTGCAGGAGGTGCAGTTGTGATGGAGGCTCTGGGATGCCCTTTCGTTTTGGTAAGTTGAGCCAGGACATGAAATAACCATTCTGAAGGATCGACAGGACCCATTTGTCTGATGTGATGTGGGTCCACACAGGGAAGCAGTGAGAGACGGACTGACAGAGGTAGACAGGGAGGGGGTGGAGGGGGCAAGGTTGGCAGGTAGTCAGATGCTACCTGTCCTACCTTGAAAGGGCGGCCTCTGGCTAGGTTAGAGTGAAACTCTAGCTGGAGGGGGTTGTTTCCTTGCAGGCTTTCTAGGCCTTGTGGGAGCAGCAAGCCAGAAGTGCTTTCCCATGAACTGAGTTCTTGCTGGATTGTTTCCCCAATACCAAAATTTCAAAGAAACAAACCGGTGTTTAAGGTCCTGCATTTCTTTCCCTTTTTGCTGAAGTGACTTAAAAAGATCAGCCACTTTAGCCCCAAACAAGGCTGTATTGTCCAGGGGTCATCAATAAGCTTTGACCTAAAGTCATCAGGGAGTGGTTGTAAAGGTAACCAGGAATATCAAGCTGATGCTACAGACCTAGATGAGGCTTCTACAGCGTCATAACTGCACTTGATTGTCTGGTAACCTGGGAGGTAAGGGCCAGAAGGGAAGATAGTGAGGCTTTGGCAGCACAGTCTGGAATATAAGACAACTCCTTGATGGCTTTGGCAGCACAGTCTGGAATATCATCCAACTCCTTAAGTGGCTTTTTCCAGGAGGGATAAGGCATAGCAGGTACAAATATGACTCAGTCATTGTCCATGCTGGTGTGAATGACCTGAGACGTACCTCCCTTGACTACATGAAAAGAGCCAGAGGAGCTCTCTGATTATGTAGCCCAGGCTGGTATGACACTGACCTTGAGCAGCATCTTACCCTCACCAAGAATGATGCCAAAGTATAAAGACAAAATGATCAATTTCAACAATTGGCTTAAGTATTGGTGTCATTCAAAGGGGATCCAGTGTCTGTCTGCCTGGGATGACATGCTCGACAAGCCACACTGCTTCGCAAGGGATGGCTTGCACCTGTAACCCCTGGGCTTTCGGATATTGGCAAAGGCTCTTGCCACCCCCACAGTGCCTTTTTTAGGCAAGGCTCAAAAGACATACCCACCTCCTTAGACAACACAAGTAGAAAGAAACTAAGGGTAATGCTGCTCAAGGCCAGAAGTCTAAACCTCAAGATGCACGCTCTTGAAGCCCTCCTCAGTATGGAGAACATCGATGTCTGTGCAGTGACAGAAACCTGGTTCAAGGCTCCCGAGAGCACCCCAGCACTACCAAGTTATACCTCATATCATGCTTTTCGGTCCCAAAACTTGGACCGAACTACAAAAGGAGGGGGAGTATCCATTTTCATCAAGGATACCCACACTTCCAGGTTAGTGGCATTGCAAGAAGCATTGGAGACCATCCGTGTGCAACTAATAGTGGGCAAAACTGCCTTCCAGTTTGTAGCATGCTACAGACCACCCTCTCAAACTCAGGAACCCCAGTCGACATTCCTAAAGACACTGGAGAATATGAAGGTCTCTCCAAATACCATCATATTGGGGGACTTCAACTACCCAAACATAGACTGGGAGCATTACTCAAGCCCCAACACCCTAGCCCAAAGGTTCCTAGAATTCATAAACTCAAATGCTATGGAACAACTAGTCACCACCCCCGCAAGAGGGGAAAACATACTAGACCTGATCATCACAAACATGGGGGACACAATGTTCCATATCAGAAGTATACCCCTCATTGGTAAGATCGGACCATAAATTAATCTCACTGGAAATCCACATCCCGCCCCCACCCCCAGCACAGAAGACCACAGTGAAGAACTTCTCAAAAGCAGACTTCAAACTTCTTAAAACTGAAGTGGAATCCTTCAAGGCCACCGGGCCAGTGGAAACTACAGCCCAATCTGATGAATCCTTTATAAACACATTCTATGGACATCTTCAGGAATGCATGGATCATGCAATCCCAAATAAAACCAAGACCCATTCCCCCAAAGGCAGGCATCCTGTCTGGTGGACCCCAGCCATAAATAAGCTATACAACAGAATGAGGAAGCTACTACATGATAGAGTAAAATCCGTAAAAGGGAAGGCATCACTTTATCAGTACTAGCAAAAAACTACGATCACTCATAAAATCATCCAAGGCCAGCTTTGAGAGAAAAATTGCACAAGACACTAAAGATAATCATAAGGCTTTCTTTAGTTATGTTAGAAACCTGGGTGGCAACACCCAGATATGCTAAGAGTTAGTCTAAAATGACAAAAAATACACTGAACCCACAGACATTGCCAACATCCTGGCAGACAGGTTCAGTGTAAACTCCCCCTCCCCCACAAAGGGACAAATATCTATCCCAGCAGAGTGTTGCCTCCCTGACATCTCAGATGCCCAGATGAGAGCCGCCCTCTCCAAAGCAAAAAACACAGCATCAATGGGACCAGACGGTGTTCCGGGCTGCGTGCTACATGAACTCCAAGAAGAGCTGAACCCACACATAAGGCTGCTGTTCAATCTCAGCCTTACTACAGGATATGTACCCAAAGAATGGTGTACAGCAACAGTGGTCCCACTCCACAAAGGAGGTGCTTCTACGGACCCTGGAAACTACCGCCCCATAAGCCTGACTAGCCTGGTCTGCAAAGCTATGGAGAGGATCATTATGGAACTCATAAACAAAGACATTGGGGACCTACAGACACTGGATCCTACCCAATTCGTCTTTGTTAAGGGCAGATCCTGCCTCTTGAACCTGGTCAACTTCTTTGAACCAGTCACCAAGGCCATTGATGAGGGTAAGGTAGTTCACACAGCCTACCTGGACCTTGCAAAAGCCTTCGACACAATACCCCACTCGAGAATCATAGATAAGCTCTCCAGCTTGAATATAAACCCCTATGTCATAAGATGGGTTGCAAACTGGCTCAAGGACAGAACCAACATGGTCAGAATTGCTGGAGCCATGTCAGACTCTAAACCAGTCACAAGTGGCGTCCCACAGGGCTCAGTCCTGGGACCTCTCTTATTCGGTATATATTTTTTCTGAGGTACAGGCTAACACGGGAGGACTGTGGCTGACCAAGTTCGCAGATGACTGCAAACTGGGCGCCATAATTGACTCTCCAGCTGACACAAGCATCCTCCAAAAGGGTCTCATACAAACGGATAACTGGTGCCAGAGCCATGGCCTTAAACTAAACGCCAAAAAGTGTATAGTCATACCCTTTGGGAAAAACAAAGTGCCCACAAATTACCACATAGGTGGTAATCCATTAAGTATGCAAGAAGTAATTAGGGACCAAGGGACCCAAGTTGATAGTAACCTCTCCTTTGACAATCACATTGCCAATGTTGTTATAAAGACCTTCTATATAGCCCACCTTATCATGAAAGGATTCACATCTAGATCAAGGGAGGTCAGTGTGCCCCTTTACTCTTCCCTCATCAGGCCCATAATTGAGTACAATGCCCCATTTGGGATGTACCTTACCTGACACCTGCAGCAACTAGAAAGACCCCAAAAGTACCTCATAAAGAAAATCAAGGGACTCAAACAGATGCCATATGCTGCTCGGCTAAAGAAACTCCAGCGCTACTCAGTTGCATACCGCCTACTCAGAGGCGATCTATGCCTGACGTACAAAGCCATGTCCAACCCGGAATTAATGGACATGCTCCATCTCAGAAAATCCAAATCCCTTAGAGCTAAGCGATCGAGAGTATTGAACCTCAGCACAGAAATAAATAGGACATGCTGGAGGGACAGATTCATAACCCAGAGGCTCCCCTCACTCTGGAATGGAATCCCAGTCCATGTTAGGCAGAGCTCCTCACTGACTCTCTTCAAGAAGAATCTTGACGAGTGGATGGGAGATCATAGGTTTACCCCAGGGGTCACTTCTGTGTCACTGCTAGACAGAGGCACAGTAAACTAACCTTAAAAAGGGCACAGTAAACTCATTCCAAGGGGTGGCAAAAGCCAAACACACTCTGGCTAGGCTTATAAATGCCCTAGGGCAGATAGCCTAGTATGAACCTATACTTAGCCATGTGTCTGGTAATTTGTGGCCCTAAAAGACGAGGTAGCAGAAGTGTAAATTTTCATACCCAGATGTTCCATGGTTTTGGTGTCTGTCAGCAGGGAGTATGGTGGTCGTAGGTAAGAGCTTAGAAGCCTTGTCTGTAGAGATGGAAATAGTGCCTGGGTCGGCAGGAGGGCACTTAAGGAGGTGCTTTGCAGTGTTAGTAACTTTATGAAGTCTACCATGTCTGTGTGGAACGGGAGGTTGAGTCTGGATTTAAGGATGCAGAGGAAAAGGCAGCCAAGAAGGCAGGCAAGATTGGAGGTACAGGAGAGGGGCTTGGGGAATCCATCTGAATGAGGTCATATCTTTTTTTGGACCTCAGTCATTTCAAAGGATTCCCATTTGAAAGAGTCGTTCATATTGGAGATGGTTTCCACAAAAGTTAGATCCTCAACTGGGGAGTCAGGATCAACAGATTACTCTTCTGGGGAGCCATACCCCCAAGGGAGAAGAGATTTGGGAAGTGTAAGAGAACGATTTTTCAGAGGAAGAATCAGGTAGCTCTTCCTCTTTCATCATAGTAGGGCCTGAGAGTGGAGACCAAGGGGATCAACAGTGGAAGAGGAATGCTAGCACTCCCTGCAGAAGTAGGATGCAGGGCCATAAAAGCATTAAATAAACTTTGGCTGAAAGCCTGCCAATCAGGCATGCTTTCAGAAGGGGAAGAGAAGTGCTCTTTTCTTTCTTTTTAAGAGGCCTAGCTGGCGTCTGAAGGGGGAAAGGCCTTGAATCTGGAAACTGTAAAGGACCAGAGGGATCCGACAGACCTACTGAAGTCGCTGATCGTACCCCCCCCAGCGTTAGATACCGATGTTGGTAAAGCCTCTATGGATGTGCACTTCACCTGGGATTGTGCTGCTTCTGTGGAGGTACCCGCTATATCCGATCAGAAGAAACCCAATTCCTCTACCAGGCCGACAAGAGGCCACAGGCTGAGGATCGGGGGGGGGGGGTACAGTGGTAGTGGTAGGCCGTATGGTCTTGCCCTTCTTTTTCAGTGGTTCCGAAGGTACGTTGGATGAGGCCTCCATCCCTAATGTAATCTGCTTTAACCTTTGATTTTCTAGATACAAGTTTAGAACATGCAAATGACTATGAAAGTTTTTGGGCACAAACGCCTGGCAAATAGAGCAGGCCTTGTAGTCATGCGACTGACCCAAGCAGAAAAGACACTGATCGTGGACGTCCTTATGAGGAATCTGCCGGCCGCACTTACACTTACCCTTTCCTGGATGACATGAACAGGCAATACAATAAGTAAAAAGGACTGAAAGGTTCCCCAATGGGGTACTTGCCTGATATCTTGAAGATGACAATGAGAGCCGGAACACCTGGCGTACGACTGGTGGCTGAGTTCTGAAGGCTGGTGCGTGCAGACATCACTTTTATGGCCCACGTTCCTTGAGCCACATCAGACATCCCACACACCATATAGGGACTGAAAACATTTGCATACTGGCTGTACATACGCGAAGCAAGAGGAGTAAACCCATACTGCAACATTGGAATAGAAGGACATCAGGAAAGTTAATTAATAGCAGTACAATAAAACAGTGACTTACCACCAACAGTAACAATACTTTTTGTTCAGTCTTTTCCTTCTTACACTTCTCTGAATAGAGAGTAAGGGAAAACAATGCCCAGTGCCAAACTTTCAGTGTTACTCTATACAGAGTGAAATCTGCCAAAATGTAAATTAATTTGCAAAACAGAAATTCTTTACAGACAAAAACAAAATTCAGTTTTATCACATGGGAGGATTACTCAAATATTTTTGTGGAGACTAACCAATGGTAATAATGCTGCAGAAGTCAAAAACAAATGTGCAACTCTGAGAGGGCTGCATTAAAATGCATTGCTTAACTTGTACTCTGTCAACTTGCCTACAATTTCAGAACTGTCTTCATTTTCTCCCATAGTCTGGGACAACTTCACAATCTGCATCCGAATGAGTTCGATCTTTGTTCTACTATCCTGAAGCATCTGCTGGGCCATTGCCAACAACTTTCTGTCCTGCCAAACAAAAGGAGACCATCACTAACAGAAACTGCCAGATAATAGGTCAATCTCCATATTTCTAACAAGAGCCATAATTCACATGCGTTCTTTAGCAGATTGGCTACAACATTACTGATCAAAGGCCTTTCCAGTAAAATCCTAGCATGTTGTTAGTGAAATTAACAATATTACAATATGCTTCCAGTATTGTGTAGACACCAGAAACCTGCTTGTACTTTATAAAACATTCATTTCCTTGCTTTGGAATCAAAGGGAAAGCCCACCCACTTTTTTTAAGCTTAGCTTCTCACATACTTTGTTGAGAAATTGGTCTCTGCTTGCATGACATACCACAAATGCAAATAAATCTGTAGTTTACCCTGGCTGGTACTCCTGATGATTTTAAATAAGCAATTAGTTCTGCTGTCAGTAGTTCAGCAGGTGCTTTAAAAAAAGAAGTATGAAACTGCTTTCCACCATTTTTGTGGCAGACTGGAAGAAAACTTGCACTGATGCACAGCTGCTTCCAATGTTGCCATGCCTTCCATATCAGAATAAAGCAATTAGATCAGTCAGTCAGTTGTCACCTCTTCTGACAAATTTACATTAGCAGCATCACAGTACAGAAATGATAAGCTTTGAATGTTGGTTGTTTACACTACTTTAAATATTAAACTGGATTAAATGCAGCATCAGTGATGATGTCTGCGAAATTTAGACAAAAAAATTTTTTTTTTCTTGCGTGTTGACACATTTACCATCTTCTTGTGCCCCCCCCCCCCACCCCCACCTCCCATACCCAGGACAGAACTACCCAAATCAGTGGTGTAATGGATATACAACACTATCAGCTAGGTGCACTGATAATACTTATAAGGTCTTTTATGCTTTCTTGTGACATCCTTCCAGAGGAGGATGCATATATGGTGCACAGATCCACAGGAAGAGACCTCTTCCACTGACTCTGGCGTCAGTTCTTAAACAGGTAGTGGATGCATCAATATTTAAGTCTACAAAGGAAATGTAAAAGCAGTGATGGCAATGACATGCACCCAAATTTACATTAGCATCCATGTGTTATATTCCCTTCCATTAAAAACATTAGGAAAAAGAAATCAAAAGTACATTAACCATTATACATGGTACATTTAGAAACATACAAGTGAATGCAAAATGAAAAATGATGTGGGTGTGTGCACACTCACACAACTAGTGACACTTCGCCTCCTAATCTGCAGTTGGTAACTTTCATGTAAAAAAAAAAAAAAAAAAAAAAAAAAATCCCTTTAAAAGTATCTGTATTGTACAGTAGAACCACCAAAACTGCACTAATCTGGTATGTGACTCTCACTTTAATGTGTATCACACAGTGCAGTTAAATTCATAGTTTTAAATCTTGAGTGCTCTCTCTTAAAAAGCTAAGAACTCCTTTGCTTTAATACATGTTTCACACATTTACATATAAACTTTGCATAAGTAACCATGGAGCTTTTCTCCATGGCCATACATTAAAAAGGAGTTTTTATTTCCCAATCGGACTTTCCTGGTTTAAAAAAATATGCAAGTACATAAGCAATAGGAGTGACAGGGCTAAAGCTCCAGGCTCACACATATGGAATGAGCCAGCTGTTTTTATTTCCACTTTAGTCTGACATCCTGTGCTGCTGAAACACTAAATTGGCCACTTATTTTCAGTTCCTAGCCACAAGGCACAGAATTCAGCACAAAGTATAGGTAAAGCAGAGTATGGCTGCATTTATTACTGCTTGTTAGTAGCCTGATTAAATTGTAACTGTTATTCTAAGCCTTTGGTTGAAGCACTTGGGCTTCAGACTAGTTGCTTTACATTAAGAAGGTTTGTGGTCTCCACTGTTGTGGCAAGACTGGTAGCTTACATCCTTCTAAACTGGGAGTTGCTGATTGAAGGCTTAGTGTCTGTTATTCTAAGAGTATATTAATTCTAAGTTAAGCACTTGGGCTTCGGGACAGTTATTTTACATTAAGAAAGTGTGGTCTGCACTCTTGTGGGAGGAGAGGGTAGATTCTGCCCTTCTGAGCTGGGAGTTTCTGGTTAAAGGCTTATTGTGCCTGCTTACTTGAACTGTTTCTTTCTGAAATTGGTACACTTGTTTGCTGTAGCATAGACTAAATTTTGACCTGCAGAATCTAGCTTTGTTTGTATAACTTGAGCACTAATCCAGATCATCTTTTTTTGGAGACGGTTCCCCTGCACCCTAGTGGCAGGAGTGTGCAGTTAGAACTTGTCTGATCGAAGACTGCTGGAACGGGGCTCTGTTTTTAGCTTTTTATTAGTTAATTTGTTTAAATCAGTTTGCTCATTTGCTACTGTTTTATATATATATATAAAAATTATACTTTATGCATCACCGCTTAGCTAGGGTTAAACTATTCCTGGTGCTATAAAGTCTGCTCTTCAAATTTTCCCTTAGAGCTAGCCAGTTTTTTTAGTTTTAGCACTCAAATCTGTTTCTTTGAGCTCAGCACTTGTTCAGAACTTGTAAGCACTAAATAAGCTACAAATTATTACAGCACTCAACTTTTCTCACTTGCCTAGAGGAAAACAGTTTTTAGTACTTAAATAAGCACCTATCCAGGCATGTCTAAGGGTCAGCTCCCGGTGTTTTTTCCCCATCTACCTGATGAATCTGGGCATCTTGGGGCAATGCAGCAATTGCCTCATGTACGCAGACAACCCTCTCCTCCTACCACATACTACAACCTGTGAGAGATGCACTTCTACAGCCAAACTGGAAGCAAAGCTCTCTTCACCCAAGACTGGACTAGACAGTCAAGAGGAGAAGGGAAACACTTGCACCACACCACACATCATAGTCCCGCAAAACCTAAACCACCAAAACACACACATAGCAACATAAAACACACACCTACACTCCCGGAAGCTCTCAATAAAAATCTGCTCAAGCAACAGAGACCTCCAAAGCAGAAACGCATGCAACCTCCACCCCCCAACACAACCCAAATGAGAGACAGTCCACAAACTCAGTGTGCCACTCGATCACAGCCCACAAGGCATAACAATACACCCAACACTCTACTCATAGGTGACTCTATAGTTATGCACACTGATGTTCCACTCACCAGGCTAAAGAAGAAGAAAGTTACTGTCAGCTGCCTGTCAGGTGCCAGGATCCGCCACATAATGCACGCACTCAGGTCACTCAGCAACAAGTACAAACATAACTCTGTCATTGTCCATGCTGGTGTGAATGACCTCAGACGTACCTCCCTGGACTACATGAAGAGACATGGAGGGGCTCTCTGATCTTGAAGCCCGGGCAGGCATGACTCTAGCCCTGAGTAGCATCCTGCCATCATCCAGAATGATACCACAGTACAAAGACAAAATGATTGACTTCAACAACTGGCTAAGCTTCTGGTGTCATTCTAAGGGGATCCAGTATCTGTCTGCCTGGGATGACATGATAGACCACAATGCTTTGCCAGAGATGGCCTGCACCTGTTGCCCTTGGGATTCTGGACACTGGCTAAGGCTCTTGCCACCCCTACAGTGCCTTTTTTAGGCAAGGTTCAAATGACAAATTCACCAGTGTAACAGGTACAAGCAAGCAAAATTGGAGGGTAATGCTACTCAGTGTTAGAAGTCTAAAACTCAAAATGCATTCACTCGAGGCACTCCTTAAAATGGAGAACATCGACATCTGTGCATTGCTAGAGACCTGGTTCAAGGCTCCAGAGAGCACCCCTGCATTACCAGGCTATAATTTATACCACACCTTTCGGCCACCTAACCTGGACTGAAACACTAAAGGTGGAGGTGTGTCCATATTTATCCACACTTCCAGGCTAGTTGCTCAGCATAATGCATCTGAGATTATCCAAGTGTAACTAACTCTGGGCAAGACCGCAATCCAAATTGCAACTTGCTGCAGATCACCCATCATGCCCCAGGATTCCCACAACTCATTTCTTGATACACTGGAAAATATTAGGGTACAATCCAACACCCTAATAATGGGCAATTTCAAATACCCCACCATTAACTGGGAAAACTACTCATGTACCAACTCTTTTGCTCAACGTTTGCTGGAATTCATAAATTCCAATGCCTTGGATCAAATTATCTACACCCCCACCAGGGGCAGCAATATCCTAGACCTGGTCATTACCAACATGGGCGACCGGTGTTCCCCACCAGAGGTCAGTTTCTCGTTGGTCAGATCAGACCACAAGCTAATCAGCCTAGACATCCACATCCCGCCCCCACCCCCATTTGGGAAACCACTGTAAAAAAATTTCTCCAAAGCCAACTTCACACTTCTTAAGACAGAAGTGGCAAACTTCACAACACCCATGCAGACGGACAATAAAAGTACGACTGCTGAATCCTACACAAATGCACTTTATAAGCACTTACACAAATGCATGGATCGTGCTATCCCTAACAGGACCAAGACACTATTCTTCGAAAAAAGGAAGCCAATCTGGTGGTCCCTTGCCATAAACTCTACAACAAAAGAAAGGAACTGTTGCAGAGAAGAGTAAACTCCCATGACTGGAAGAACTCCCTAGTCAGCCTCAGTAAGAAGCCGAGATCCCTCATTAAATCCTCCAAAGCTAGTTATGAAAACAAAATTGCCACTGATTCTAAAGACAACTACAAAGCGTTCTACAGCTATGTCAAGAATCTCAATGGCAAAACTCAGATCTGCTCTGAGTTACAGCACAATGGTACTAAATATACAGAACCAACTGATATTGCCAACATCCTGGCAGATAGGTTCAGTGCTAACTTCACCCCCCCCCCCAAAGGGCCCATCTCTATACCAGAAGAATGCAAAGTTGCTGTAATCATGGATGCACAGGTAAAAACCACACTTGCCAAAGCCAAGAACACAGCATCCATGGGACCTGACAACATCCCAGACTGCGTTCTACATGAACTACAGAATGAACTGGCACCCCACCTAAGCATCATGTTCAATCACAGCCTCATATCAGGCTTTGTGCCCACTGAATGGCATACAGTGATGGTTATCCTACTCCACAAAGGGGGAGCCACCACGGACCTGGGAACTACCGCCCCATTAGCCTAACGAGCCTGGTCTGCAAGGCCATGGAACATATCATCATGGAACTTATAAACAAAGACATTGGTAATCTCCAAACTCTGGACCCCACACAGTTTGGGTTTGTAAAAGGCAGATCATGTCTCCTAAACCTGACTGACTTCTTTGAAACAGTCACCAAAGCAGTAGACGAGGGTAAGGTGGGTTCACACAGCCTATCTAGATCGCCAAGGCTTTTGACACCATCCCCCACTCTGGAATTACAGATAAACTCACTGAACAAGGTATAAATCCCTATGTCACAAGATGGGCTGCCAACTGGTTCACTGACAAAACCACACTGTGAAAGTAGCAAACTCCAAATCCGACTTCAGGCGAGTGACAAGTGGAGTACCACAGGGTTCAGTCCTGGGTCCTCTCTTGTTTGGTATCTACTTTTCTGAAGTACAGGCTAACACAGAAGGTCTTAGGCTAACGAAGTTCGCACATGACTGCAAACTAGGAGCCATAAATGAAACTCCTAACGATGTGGACATCCTATAAAAGGGCCTCACTGAAACAGATGCCTAGTGTCAAAGCCATGGCCTGAAGCTCGATGCCAAAAAGTGCACTGTCATCCCCTTCGGTAAAAACTCTGTACCCATGAGTTACCACATAGGTAGTAATCTACTTAACACTGAAAGTGTGACAAGAGACCTTGGGACAGTAGTCTCTCCTTTGATAATCACATCGCCACAGTAGTCAGGAAATCCTTCTACATGGCACACCTCATCACAAAAGGTTTCTCATTCAGGAAAAAAGAGGTCATTGTTCACCTCTACTCATCACTCAGACCCATTATAGAGTACAACGCCCCTTTTGGTATGTACCTCACAAGACATCTACAACAACTGGAAAGGCCGCAGAAATACCTCACAAAGGATTACTGACCTCAAACAGATGCCCTACGCAGACAGTCTCAAAAAACTCCAGCTTCACTCCATCGCATATTGCCTACTCAGAGGCGATCTCTGCCTAACATACAAAGCTATGTCAAACCCCGAGCTGTTGGACATGCTCCACTTAAAGAAATCCCAATCCCTCCGAGCTACATGCTCTAGGGACCTAAACCTTGTCACCACAATAAACAGAACATGCTGGAGGGACACATTCCTGTCCCAGAGACTTCCCATACTCCAGAACAAACTACCTATCTATATCAAACAAAGCTCTTCATTAGCACTCCAAGAAAAATCCGGGGATCACCTCTGTGGCTCTGCTCAACAGGGGCACAGGAACATTTTCTTGGGTGGGGAAAAATCAGGGTATCTTTTTGGCTAGGCTTGTATATGCCCTAGGGCTGATAGCCTAATACCTACCTATGAACCTACCAAACAAAGAAACAGTGAAACACTGACAAGCAAACAACACTCCATTTTTCATCAGTTTATTAAAGGAAAACTCCACCCTCTCCTACAATTTAACTTAATTTTAGGGTGCTTTTCTCCATACAGTATGGTTCCAGGATTTTATAGGTACCAAAACCCTGCCTGTACTTTTTAAAACTTTTTTATTTCTTTGCAACAGAATCAAAGGAAGGGTAATCCCACCTAAGTTCAACTTTTCACATACTTTGCATAGAAATTTGTCTCTGTCTACATAACATGACACAGTTAAATCTGTAGTTTAATCTGTCAGGTACTGCCGTCAGTCTTGGATGGGCAATTAGTCCCGCTAATGTCAGGAACACATCAGCTGGAAAAAAAAAAAACAAGCAACCTGTCAAAACGTTTTCCATTGTTTTTTATTGCAGAAAGGAGAACTTAAAGGGACAATCCCAGGGATTTTTTGTTTTGATCCAGCCTTTGTTTACTTTTCAAGTTTGCCTTTCTGGGCATGCTCACCTGTGGCTGAGGGGGGTAGGGGAAGTGTGCCTGCAGGAAGTCTCAAAGGAGTTAGCCACATTCCATCTCAAATTGCAGCTCTACTGACAACAGCTTTCCATGTGAGCCATTTATTGGTCTAATCTGTGCATTTTATCCATTCAGAAAAGTAGCCTTTCAGACATTTTACGACCAGACTGCTGCTGCTACTCTAGAAAGCACAGCAGTAATGCAATCCTTATAAAGGGGCATTATTTTGTTTCTAAAATCAGTTGCTTGCTAGACTATTTTGTTTACCTTTTAGTTTAGTGTAAGTCACATATTCACACAGAGTCAGAATTTTCAGACAAGCTTGTGTGCATACTGCAGGATAAATTTCACAAACTTCACTGTTGGATGTTTATTATAGGGACTGCTTAGAATTTACAGTTTGTTGTTTTGTACTTCCCCCCCCAGAGACTATTAGTTGAATGACTGGTTTAGCATCAGCCTGAGATGCTATCTAGTCAAACTCAGACCTGCAGCCTTTGCAGCAGTGAAATTACATATTTAGTATGTGCTTGTTTTTTGTAAAACTTAGTTGAAAGCTTATCCCAACTTAGGCAATTGTATTTTCTTTTGTTTGCTTTTGTTTTATGTTTGTTGCTACATGCTTTTTTCCCTTCACTGGTAATTATTTGTCATATGTTCTGCAACAGTGTTGCTTATTAGTTCATGTACTCATACAGACACATTTCACAGGAAGCATTGCTTTGGACATTTTCGTCTTGGAAACAAATCCACTGAGTTGCAAATATCCTAAGATTCTAGAAGAATAAAATCTTACAATAAAAAAAACATGTCAGACAACTGTGAAATTGAATCTTGTTACTGTACTAAAAGTATTTTCCCATTAGGTGACACCCTTCATGAATCACACGCAGTAACTGTCTGTATAATATGGATTCCATTCCACTGAATTTATTTTCTTTATCTTTCCTGCATTGTGGTGAAATGTTTGGATCTTTCACTCTTTTGCTGAATATCTGACTGCAGTAGAGTTACACTGGCTACCATTTGAAAGTTGAGGTAAATGTAGTCTCTCTATTTCCCTATATTTCCCTATCTGTGTGCATAAGCATGTATGAAATATGTAATCTAAGTTTATATTCATGTAGTTGTAAAACCCACAGCCTTGCTATGTCTTACTGACTTGTAATTCAAGGCATTCTTGAATGTCAGTCAAATTTATATAAGTTGGATATTTAACTGCTGTTGTTTGTCTTTTGGCTTTTTCCTGGTAAGGGGTCGCCACAGCAGAACTCCGGTCTGCTAATGATTAGCAGTAGATTTTTACGAAACGCCGAGGTGGCAGCTCAATGCTCAACCTTCAACAACAGCACTCTCATTTATGCACGCATGTCTTTCGAATGCTACCCAACCATGGGGAGGACATGCAGACTCCACACAGAAAGCACTCCCAAGCCAAGCCAAGAATCGAACGGGAGAACCTCTTGCTGTGAGGTAACAACACTACCGCTGTACCACCACGGAATCATGCTGGATATTTAATAATGTGTGTATTTTATTAGACCTTTGTATGCAGCGACCTACTTGTTGTAGGCTGGATATGTAATAATGTGTGCATTTTATTAAACCTTTCTTTGCAGCGCACCTACTTGTTGTAGGCTGGATATGTAATAATGCGTGTATTCTATTAGGCCTTTGCATGCAGCACCTACTTGTTTTAAGGGTATACTTCAACTGTAATATTGGAATTCACATAACTTTTCTCAAACTTGCCTTTTTTGCAACTTAAATGGCTGTGTTGATGAGACCACTTACCCCCTTATCAAGATGGAAATAGATAATAATTTAAAGAAATAAATGCATATGCCATGTCATTATGTGTTTATCATATGCATTGCTTTGGTTGATTAAAATGGATTTGCTGTATATCTTTCTGTTGTTATAAATATATATATATATATATATATATATATATATATATATATATATATATATATATGTGTGTGTGTGTGTGTGTGTGTGTGTTTTTATTTATTTTCTTATTTGACATTTGTTATCCAGGTTAGTAAACTGAGCCAAAGGCCCATTTCAGTGGAGACCCATAAAAAAAGGCTACAAAAAAATGCACGCACACACACACACACACACACACACACACACACACACACACACACACACACACACACCTGTCTCTGAATTTGTTTGTCTCTGTTTATATACATAGATGTACACACACCTGTGCATGTGGTGTGTTTGTGGATATATATATACATGCAGACACTCATTCACTGTCATGCAGGAGGTATTTTGACTCAGGTGACAGTATAGCTGTTCCTTACAACATTCATGTCACTGACCCTTTATTGTTAGTTTTACAAGTAACAGTTTTTTTTTTCCATTCGTCATATGCCACTTGACAACAATATCAAAAGTGTGGCTCAGACTATAGAAACTACAGATCCATAAGCTTAACCAGCCTTATCTGTAAGGACATGGAACAAATCATCATGAACCCTATAAATAAGGACATAGATGACCTCCATACCCTTAATCTGACACATTTGCTTTTGTCAAAGAGGTCATACCTGTTAAACCTGGTACACGTCTTCAAAGCATCACCAAGGTGATGCATAAATGAAGGCCAATCTGTGCACACAACCTACCTTGACTTAGCAAAGGCCTTCAATACACTCCCACATTCGGGCATCACTGATAAACTCTTCCAGTTGAATATAAACTTTTATGTTGTCAGATGGGTTGCTAACCATCTCACTTTCAGATAACACTCAGTCAAAATTGGGGACTTTACCTCGACCAGCAGAGCTGTCAGCTGTGGGGGTCAGTGCTGTGCCCCCTATTGTTTAGAATATACTTCTCAGAACTTCAGGCCAAAACTGAGGGCCTGTGTTTAACTTTGCTGATGACTGCAAATTAGGTGTAATTATTTTATGCCCATAAGATGTCAATATACTTTTAAAAGGACTTACAGAAATGAATGATTGGTGTCAAAGCCATGGACTCAAACTCAATGCTAAAAAATGCATTATCATCCCATTCTGTAAAAACGATATCCATGCAGACTACCATATAGATAATAATACCCTAAGTAACAACTCAGTACTAATAGAATTGGGAATGCAAGCTGACTGTAGCCTAATCTTTGACCACCATGTGTCTACTGTGGTAAGGAAAGCCGTCTACATTGCTCACCTCATTAGCAAAGGCAGTGCCTCAAGAGCAAAACAGGTCATAACTCCCCTGTACTCGACCCTCATCAGGCCAATAACTGAGTACAATGCTCCCTTTGCACCTGGCACCTGCAGCAACTTGAGAGACCCCAGAGATTTCTAATCAAGAAAATTACAGGGTCCCCATCACATGTCATGCATTGACAGACTCAAGTCATCATCA
The DNA here is from genome assembly GCF_019279795.1 of Protopterus annectens. Classification (NCBI taxonomy): domain Eukaryota; kingdom Metazoa; phylum Chordata; order Ceratodontiformes; family Protopteridae; genus Protopterus; species Protopterus annectens. The sequence continues at coordinate 509,572,586 of NC_056750.1, forward strand.
CTGTACTCAGTAGCATACAGACTACTTAGAGAAGACTTGTGCCTGGCCTATAGAGCAATCTCAGATCCAAACCTAATTGAAATGCTGCATATCTGCAAGACTAATGGGATAAGGGTCACTTGCTCCAGGGACCTTTACCTGGCCTGCGACATAAATAGAACCTGCTGGAGAGACAGATATGTCTCTGAGTTTGCCTCATGAATAGGAAACCAGTTCACATCAAACAGAGCCCCTCTATGAGCCTGTTTATGTGTAGCCTGGATGACTGGATGGGAAACCATAAATTCCTTGCCAGGATTTCACCTATGATCCTCCTAGATATGTGCAGCCATTGTTAACTAAGATTTTGAGTTTAGGCTAGATCCTTTATATTGTGTTTCTCTAGTATTATATCGGGTACACATGGAAAGGCTCATAAAGACGTTTGGGTCAGTATCCTAGTAACCACCAATGAACCTATCAAGTAACAAGATTATTCTTTCCATCAGTCACCTAAGCTTTTAGAGGTCATAATCTTACTTGAGTGTTGGCACACTCTCATACTGCACTGGATTTTTTTTTTCAGGATAACTGTTGCCATATCATTAAGAATTGGGTCAGGAGAGGTACTTAGGCGAAAGCAAGCTCAGCAGCAGGTGGCCAAGAGTAATTACATGTAAACATTAATTGCCACTACATATTTGGAGTTATTCCTGGATATACAAACAGAAGGCAAACCAGGCACTCCCAACTCAAAATCGGAAAACAGATGTATAGTTCAGGCAGGAGCAATCAACAAAAAGGGTGAGGTGAAGAATACTTGAACATTCTACACTATGTTGCTTTCACAGTGGGGTCAATTCAAGAGAGTGGCACTGGAAACAGCAGCAGTACCAGTGTGGATACAAATTCATTCATAGGAGCAGTGGATGTAATAGAAACAGCACCAGTACCAGTGTGGGTGCAAATTAATTCACAGTATCTGTGGACATGCTGAAAACAGCACCATTACCAGTGTGGATACAAATTCATTCACAGTACAGTGGTTGTATGAGAATAACAGATAATTAACACCCACAGTAATGGTAATTAGATGGCTTACAGAAGGGTACTACAGCAGTTAGAGACACCAGGAAGGTGCCAGGTTGTCCAGTTGTGTGGCTCATAGCAGTAAAACAATTGAGGGCACACACTTTGCTACTGTTAGAGGCTGAATAAAACAAGTTGAAGGCAGCATTATACCTGGCAAGCTATCAGCTGGCTGTACAAAGCCATGGGGAGGCAGTGTGAGCCTTATGGGACAAACTCCAAAATACATGTCATCAGTAATACAACAGATTGCTTCGCATAGCCTGTTGTTTATCAGCCCTATGTAGACAATTTAGCTGGTCAAAATAAGAATATTCTAAGGATATATAGGAGCAACTTATGACTGATCAGGGTGTGAAGCACCAGTGGCTGGCTCCAGCCTCAGGGGGCCACAGAATAGAATGTAGTGCAATGGGTACAATGTTACCAAACACTGTGACTACAACAACGAAATCCACTCACACAGTTTCGTCATAGAATGGCACTTAAGGAGTAGTTTTCTGCCATGAGAAGGGTACCTTGTTTACCCAGCTCCAGGTGAGGCCTGTATTTAAGAAAACAGTGGAGTGATGAAGCTTATACCCCAAACATATAACCCACGCTCAGTTAGATTCCACACTCATTTAGCTTAGCGGCAGCTTCTCATGTGCAGTGGGCAAGGACATCATGGGAGAACATCAAGAAATTAGGAAGATGGTAGTACAATGCTTTTGAAAGATAGCTTAAAAATAACCACTTTTACCACACCTAACATTGTTGTTTCTTATTTTCAGAAACTGGGTATTACCTGTAAGATACAGATCATACCTTTCAACAATACTTTGTTGACTGGAGATTCCTGCATGTTTGATCACCTGGAACCTTGTTCTTGCTCTTCCATGTGAATGGAAATACCTGTCTTGTATATCAGCTCCTGGAACATGCTGACATTACCTCGATGTATTGTAGTATCAAAGGCATAACTTAAAATTTGAGTTAAAGCCCAAATTATGATATTTACACTGAGGCCACAAAGTTTGCTAAGCTGTACACTCTTCCACAACCCTTAATATTGCCTACTATTCATGGTGATACTTATATCAAGGGTTCAAATAGTATTTTGAAATGTGCAGTTCTTGCTCTGTATGCCATTCTTTAGCAGACAGATTGCTGTCCATCCATATGGTACATGGCCCATTCAACCTTGCTTGACCTCTAACAGCTATACAACATGCACACCACCATGAACACCAACAACAAAGACTGTAATCTTTATAGACAGAAATGGAAAATGGCTGGCACAACAGATCTCTATCACAAGGAATCCTATACTTACTGAATAAAACTTCCTGTGCATGTCAAGCAATACTAGACATGGTCTGTATTCAGTAATATTCTGAATGAATAGCTTGGAAATCATATATCCTCTCTGGGTATAAAGCAAGGTGCTTCTTAACCATGGAGCTTAGCTCACTCAATAGTGCTTGGGCTTAGCTGGTTATGTTTATTAATGGTTTTTTGAATTTCATGACTACTATATAAATATATACCGATAAACTTATCAAACGAATATACAGTTACCAGGTATCTTATAAATGTACATGCTGCACATAGAATATATATGCAGACAAAAACATCAGTTAATTGATGAATGTATTTCTATAAGCACTCTCATTTGAATGTCATTATATGGTCATTAATATAAACTACTGACCACACCAATTTTTATACTACCATGATTGTGCTACAGATACCTCAGAATTGCACATGCCCTGCACATCAACACTGACTGCATAGTTTAGCTTTGCACAGTGTGCTATTTTGCCTGTCTGAATACCCCCTACTGTGATTTATGTACTGTAAGACTACCAACTATATACACACATAACAAGGTATCTGTTAACAACCATTTGTTTGTTTCAATATGTAATAACAACAACAAATAGATGTGCACTGTACACTTCAAGGTACCAGGAATTAAAGTTAATCTCTGTTTGAAATAATTTAATGTTTTTCCCCTTATTTCTTTATTCAGCTGTTTGTTTGTGTACTTGTTAATTGCAAGTGGGTGGCTGAGAGACCCTTTTGAGTCACAACCTGAGCTCCATGGTGCAAGACATAAACAGAAACAGCAGTCTGAACATATAAGATGTTCCTGGTACCATACCTGGTTACTAGGCTATGGTCCCTGAGCAGCCATATCTCTTTGCCACATCTAAGCCCATGTGCATGCAAGGCAGCAGCTGAAGTCCTTGTCCAACAGGGACACAGGCGGTATCCCACGGCTGTATGTGCTGTTAACCATCCAGCTGACCAGGTTAGTGGGTGGCTGAGGGGATGAAAAACC